>NC_134508.1:33205038-33505038 GCF_027942865.1 Odontesthes bonariensis
AACAGTTTTTTTTTTCTACAAAGGTGTTATATCACACTGGCCCAGGCTCTGGGCATGAGTATGGGAGGAGCTCCTGCTGGGCCAGCCGGCACCGGTAAGACTGAAACCACCAAAGACATGGGTCGTTGCCTTGGCAAGTACGTTGTGGTCTTCAACTGCTCGGACCAAATGGACTTCAGAGGACTCGGCAGGATATATAAAGGTACATTAGGCAATGAAACAAGTCATCGAGCAGTGGTGTACAGTTTCATTTATGTGATGTCCTATTGTGTTTTTATTTTCCAGGCCTTGCACAGTCAGGGTCCTGGGGCTGCTTCGATGAGTTCAACAGAATCGACCTGCCAGTGCTTTCCGTTGCTGCTCAGCAGATCTCAATTGTTCTGACATCACGAAAGAAACACAGAAGCACTTTCATTTTTACGGACGGAGACTGCGTGAACTTGAATCCAGAGTTCGGCCTGTTTATCACCATGGTAAGACATGGAAACACACAGTCCTATTAAAAGAAACTCCTTGAAACTAGATGGAAAACATTAGATATACAGTATATACAAAGATATGTCATGCCTCTGTATCTAGAATCCAGGATATGCAGGCCGTCAGGAACTTCCTGAAAATCTAAAAGTGCAGTTCAGGACAGTGTCCATGATGGTGCCAGACAGGCAGGTGGGTCAAGGCTTCTTTCTGTGGAGAGAAACGTTTTTCTTTTTGCTGTGGTCCTAACACATCCCTCTACACTTTTGTCTCCGACAGATTATAATGAGAGTCAAACTAGCCAGTTGTGGATTCAATGAGAATGTTAACTTAGCACAGAAATTCTTTGTTCTTTACAAACTTTGTGAGGAGCAACTCACAAAACAGGTGAGAATCTTGTTAGCATTTCATAAGTCCTATTTTGTTTGGTTATTGAACTACTGACATATAACCTCTGCTATTTGACAGGTCCACTATGACTTTGGACTAAGGAACATCCTGTCTGTGTTGAGAACACTTGGGGCGTGTAAAAGAGCTCGACCTGATGACACTGAGTCCAGCACTGTCATGAGAGTGCTTCGTGACATGAATCTGTCCAAACTGGTATCACACAAACTTAGTTCTTACCAACAGCTGTGATATATTGAATTGTATTGAATTGTGGGTGTGAAAGTATACTCTGTACACAGATACAGTGCTGTGAATAAAAAAATCCATCTGTGTGTTTCAGGTGGATGAGGATGAGCCCCTCTTCCTTAGTCTTATCAATGACCTGTTCCCTGGTATCCAGCAGGACAACAGCACATATACTGAACTTCAAGCTGCTGTTGCTAATCAAGTTGAGCTTGCCGGTCTCGTTAACCACCCACCGTGGAACCTCAAGCTTGTTCAGGTGCCTTAAAATTGTTGTTTAGCATAATTATTATAAAGTTAGCTTTTGGAAAGTACTTTTCTTACTGGTATATCACTGTTGCTGTCTGGGTCAGCTTTATGAGTCTTCTCGAGTGCGCCATGGGCTGATGACTTTAGGCCCAAGTGGGGCCGGGAAGACCTCGGTTATCAACGTTCTTATGAGATCACTGAGTGAATGTGGAACCCCACACAGAGAGATGCGCATGAACCCCAAAGCAATCACTGCTCCGCAGATGTTTGGTCGTCTGGATGCAGCAACTAATGATTGGACTGATGGAATCTTTTCCACACTGTGGCGGAGGTCACTCAAAGCTAAGAAGGGTAATTCCAACATTTTGTCAACATCTAAGCTAAGAAAGTGTTTGTGATTAATACAGATGAGATCCTAAGAAAAAATATAAAACTGTCCAAATGAAAACGGTATTGTATTAAATAATATCTAAGCAATACATAGTATTGTACTTTAGACATTTTTATCATATTACATTCAGTATAACACAATATAAAGGTTGTTGCAATTTTAATGTGATGCTAAATACTGCATCTGCACGATATTACTGCCCAGCTTCAACAAGACAATGAAAATGTCAGCTCAGAAGCTGAGCACTTTTCTTAAGCTATAGATGCCAGTTCATGCATATTTAGAGCTAAAATATGAGACGTCACATGAGACAGCCAGTATGGTTTACTGCACAGTGCGTTGTAACCAAAACACAACAAAACAAAATGGTGACCCGCCGAGCTGCCTTGGTCGTAAGCACCTCGTCCCTGACATGTAAACCCACCTTTCAGATTGACACCACCGCATACGGAACTACACTTAGCCTTGTCTGGTCCGAGGGTAGCAGCTGGGGCAAATCCCAGGCTCCTGTTCCTACGGGACCCCAAAACAGGCCCCTTTTAAGTTCTGGGAATGACAGTGGAGATGCTGTTGTCCTTGGCACACACTGGCTCGCCCACTTTTGATCCAGTAGTGGGACAGCGGCTCATTAGTGACTGACAAAGTGCCAGAGGCTGCCGGAGAACTCAAACATTTAATTGCTTCGACGGGTTTACTCTTCAGGGGAAGTCATCTGGATTGTGCTGGATGGTCCCGTTGATGCAATATGGATCGAGAACCTCAACTCAGTCCTGGATGATAACAAAACACTGACCCTGGCTAATGGTGACCGCATCGTCATGTCACCATCCTGCAAGTTGGTGTTTGAGGTGCACAACATGGATAATGCCTCCCCTGCTACTGTGTCCCGTGTGGGAATGGTTTTTATAAGCTCCTCAGCTCTCAGCTGGCTACCCATCCTCCAGGTACTTTTGTGATATCTAAGTGTTGAAGACTTTTTTTTTCCTGAAAAAGAACAATGCTTTGTAAGCAGTGCTTAGATAGAACTTGGCTTTTGTATTGCAGGGATGGGCCAAGAAGCGCCCTGCTAGAGAGGCAGAGAGCATCATCGGTTTATATGAAAAGACATTTGAGGATGTTTACATGTATATGAGGCAAAACCTTAAACCCAAAATGGAGCTTTTGGAGTGTAACTACATAATACAGGTGTGTATTTAAAAAAAAAAAAAGACTGAGAATAAAAACAGAATCAGATGATGCCTCGAAGCCTGAATTGTTTGACTATGTTCCTTCTTCAGTCCGTCAATCTGCTGGAGGGCCTCCTCCCAACCAAGGAGACAGAGGGCTTTGCTGGAAGCAAGCACCTTGAGCGCCTCTTTGTCTTTTGCCTGATGTGGAGTCTGGGAGCTCTTTTAGAATTAGAGGACAGAGACAAGCTGGAGGTCTTCATGAGAGGTCATGAAAGCGAAATTGATGTGCCTCAAACCAAGCCGGGAGAGACTATATTTGAGTACATGGTCAACACAAACGGTACAGTTATTTGACACGTAAAAGAGCATCAATTTGATGTTTTTTTTGTATAGTTTAAAGTGAACAAGCATTTGAATGTGGTGGCATGGTGGTTAAGTTAGCACTTCACAGCAAAAAGGGTATTATTGCGGGGTTTGTGTGCCCTCCCTGTATCTGCATGGCTTACACTGTAGTTGCGAGTGTCTGATTGTCCGTCTCTGTATTAGTCTTGTGTTGGACGCTCTAGCGTCCCTGCCTTCTTAACCAATAGCAGCTGTTAAAGGCTTCAGCCTCCTGCTACCCTCAACAGGGTTTACAGAATCTGGTCTCATTCCAGAGGCATCAGATTCGGAGATTTTGTTAAGACCCCTTCGCACTGCATATACCCACCTGAGAGTAATCTTTAGTATCAGTTATACGTCGTTAATTGTTGTGAAATAAGATGTATTAGAAATATTTGCTTTAGATGTCTGATACTGCCTCGAGTGGTGCGCCACAGCACAGACATGAAAGGACCCATTGTGCATACGTTCAGCACATCGCCAGCTTTGACAACGATGGGATGAGAATGGGTTTATATGTGACTAAAAAGAATGGCGACTTTTGTTTTAGGTGAATGGTGTCACTGGAACAATCTTGTGGAGGAATATGTCTATCCAACTGACCATGTGCCTGACTACACCTCCATTCTTGTTCCAAATGTGGATAACACAAGAACCTCTTTCTTGCTGGAGACTATTGCCAAACAACACAAGGTGATCTTGTGGTTTTTAAAAGAATATTTAGATAATGTTTATACTTAAAAATATGTTACTTTTGGTCTAAACTCTAAATGTTTTATATGTACAGGCCGTACTGCTTATTGGTGAACAAGGGACAGCGAAGACAGTGATGATCAAAGGCTATGCAAAGAAATACGATCCTGAGACGGATCTGTTCAAATCACTGAACTTCTCATCTGCCACAGAGCCCTTGATGTATCAGGTAAAAGATATTTTAAAATGTTTTTTGTGCTTGAATTTTTACAGTCCTACATTGGTTCATGTTTGCAAAAACTTTCTTCGTACACAGCGATCAGTGGAAAGTTACATTGAGAAAAGGATTGGCAGCACCTATGGACCCCCAGGAGGACGCAGGATGACCATCTTCATCGATGACATAAATATGCCTATTGTCAACGAATGGGGAGATCAGGTGTTGCTTTCTTTTTTTTTTTTAATGAACATCTGTCTGTCTATCTGTCGCTTTAATCTGATGAGTTACTTTATGTGGCTATCCAACCAGATCACAAATGAGATAGTCCGCCAGATGATGGAAATGACTGGCATGTACAATCTGGATAAACCAGGAGATTTCACCACGATTGAGGATGCACAGATTCTGGCTGCCATGATCCACCCTGGTGGGGGTAGAAATGACATCCCACAAAGACTGAAGAGACAGTTTACAGTCTTCAACTGCACTCTGCCAGCCAACACCTCCATTGATAAGATCTTTGGTAGGTTGGTCTAAAATAATCACATTTGTTCTGCTTCCATTACTGTAGTTTTCATTTTACAGTTAACGGTTTCTTCATGTTCTTTTTGTGCAGGTGTGATTGGCTCTGGATATTTCCATGAATGCAGGGCATTCCAGCCAAGCATATCAGCAATGGTTAAATGTCTAGTGTCTGCTGGGAGGATCGTTTGGCAGTGGACAAAGGTACTTACCTGGAATATGATGAGAAGTTTATAATAGGAATTGATTATAGGTATATGGTATTGATAAGTTTGTTAACTTGTTTTATGACACCACATTGAAGGTCAAAATGCTTCCAACACCATCAAAGTTCCACTACATTTTCAATTTGAGGGACTTGTCCAGGATCTGGCAGGGAATGTTAAACGTTAAGGCAGAGGAGTGTGGTGACATCTCCACCCTATTGGCTCTTTTCAAGTGTGAATGTACAAGGGTGATAGCAGACAGGTAAAATCCTTTTTTAAGTTAAAAAACAAAAAGTTGGAAGAAAGCATTACTCTAAGACTTTGCTTTGTTGCAGGTTTATTTGCTCTGAGGACAGAGATTGGTTTGAGAAGGCTGTATGTCGTGTCATCCAAGAGCACGTTGACCCAAACCTCGTTCAAGAGCTTCATTCTGAGCCGTATTTTGTGGACTTCCTCCGAGATGCACCTGAGCCAACTGGAGAGGAAGACGATGATGCCTGTTTTGATGCCCCTAAGATCTATGAACTGGTGTGAAATCTGAATTCGTACATCAGCGCTTGATAGTTTCATGGTAGTAAGTTGATGGAGGAAACTGTCACCATAATCTGTATGAACAACTTGTTTCAGGTGCCAGATTTTCAGTTCTTATCAGATAAGCTTGTGATGTATCAAGCTCAGCACAATGAGGTAGTAAGGGGCTCCACCCTGGATCTGGTTTTCTTCAAAGACGCAATGACTCATCTTGTCAAGGTGACACCTGAAGCGAGTATAGCTGATGCATTTCTTGTAGACTAGGCTAGATATAATACTGATTCTTTTTAGATTTGCTCCTCTTTAGGTCTCACGAATCATTCGCACTGACAATGGAAATGCCCTGCTTGTGGGAGTGGGAGGATCAGGAAAACAGAGTCTGACGCGCCTGGCCTCATACATAGCTGGATACAGCATCTTCCAGATCACATTAACCAAGTGAGATGAGTCATAGTTGTGAGAGCTCTGTTTGTAGGGACTTTAATCACACTGATCAAACTGTTCTTGGGGCTCTCTGAGGGTTAGAGGCGCTCCCCAAAGGACAATGAACCATCAGGGGCTTTTTTTCTGCTTGCATTCAAGTGATATAACCTGCAAACCTGTCTCAGTCGGCCCTAGGTGTCACTTTAAGTCCATTCCTCTGTTTCAAAAAAATAATAATAATACAATAATTTCTTATTATATATTGCTTATAGGCAATGTTTTAAATAGGTTTGTTTGTTTTAGTTTTTTTTACTTCCCTTTGATAGTAGTGGTTCCAGTGGTGTGTTCATACCTTCAACCAGTCACTGTACACTTACCTCATCTGGACCTATCACGTCACCTTCATGTCTCCGTTATGCTGGGAAAGCTCCCGCTCCAAAGTAGAAATTAAAGACGCCACAGAAGGAGTTCTATAAACTGTGAGCTCCTACTATAGACGTTCTTCCAGGGTCTCGGGTGATTGGTCAAGCACATGAATACAGTACTAAGATCAGCCCTAATTAACTGCAATTAATTTTATCCTTAAAAGTAGGAAACAAATAAAAAGTTCAATTCGATAAACGTACCTATTAAAGGCGGGGTAGGGGATCTTTTTCTGGAACATTTTTTTACATATTGCTTGAAATACTCTTCACACCCCCATTGCAACCAATTAATTAAAAGTTTTGACACAAATATGAAAATTTTTAGTGGCCTCTAGAACGTACAATCTAGGAAAAACAGTATGCAATCATTGTGAACGGACCGTTCACAATGATTGGATTCTGATGCCGTCTATCACCTGCAATCTGCTTCCCCCCCCCCACCTGTGCGCGTACCCTGCTCCGTGAACGAATTACACGTCCAGAAGCTTGGCAGGAAGCTAAACTAGAGCCGGCTTGGCTAGCACCTAGCATTATTAAACGTATAGTTAGCATAAACTAAATACTAAATACTAAATACGGCAACAATCGATGCTTGCTGTCAGAACAGCGCTCGTGCACCTTCTTGCTCGTGCGCGTTCATGTACTCTAGAGGCGTGCCTTCGGGGGGAAAGTGAAGAAAAGGGTTGGGACTTTTTACCTGTGTATTTTCAAAATGCAGCTTCGCTGGACCCAAAATCCAGGATCTCCTACCCTACCTTTAAAATACAAGAATGAGTGTCCTATGAAGCCATGAGCTGTTTGTAGTTGCATTTGCACTGAAAGTGAAATGCTGGGCCTTCTTTCCAATTATGTGGTGTTTATTTTTCCTTACTTAGAACATACAACATGAGTAATTTCATGGATGACCTGAAACTGTTGTATAACACAGCGGGGGCTGAGGGCAAAGGCATCACCTTCGTCTTTACAGACAACGAAATCAAGGATGAGGCTTTCCTCGAGTACCTCAACAATATTCTCTCTTCTGGAGAGGTGAGATCTCATAAAGGTATAAAGGCGTATCTGAATATCTGCTGATTGTGTAACTGAACACTGGAATCTTCAGTCTAATTGAAACGGACTGGAATTGGTCCTGTATGACTGAAACAAAGAGGTGGGGCAGAATGTAACGTCTCAAAGGAAAAGCTTCGCTGGTCCTGACCATGTTGTAATCGTTTCAGGTCTCCAATCTTTTTGCAAAAGATGAGATGCAAGAGATCACCCAGAACCTGATCCCAGTTATGAAAAAGGAGTTTCCTCGAATTCCACCAACTTTTGACAATCTTTATGACTACTTTATATCTCGGTTTAGGAAGAATTTACACGTTGTTCTGTGCTTCTCACCGGTAAGTTGAAACTTTGTATATTTTCTGTTTATACCCAAAAGCAACCGCCCAAACTTTTGCTACTTTTATTCCAAATCTCTTTTTATTCACAGCATGTTTAGATGCTCAACAGTGACATTATATATACACTTACACCCATAACTACCTCCATAAATGAACCTTTTCATTGGAGTTTTACTCTACTCTTGTTTAAAGGTGGGGCAGAAGTTTCGCTCCAGATGTCTGAAGTTTCCGGGCTTGATTTCCGGCTGCACAATGGACTGGTTCACCCCTTGGCCCAATGAGGCTCTGGTTGCTGTGTCCACCTATTTCTTATCTAAGTTTCACATGGTTTGTCCAGCTGATGTGAAGACTTCAGTGATGACCACCATGGGAACTTATCATCACAAAGTATCTGAAACATGTGAAAGTTACTTTGAAAGGTATCACATTTACACAAATCCAATTTGTTCAGAAACATACGCTATCAAACACAGTCCTAACGCTGTATGTTGTTCATCTCTCAGGTTTCGAAGACGAGCTCACGTCACCCCTAAATCTTACCTTTCTTTTATAAATGGTTACAAAACATTATATGCCGAAAAGCACAACTATATCAACACTTTGGCGGAGCGCATGAATGTTGGTAAGGAATTTGAACAGGAAGGCAGTTGTGTCTTTATAAAGATTGTGTACTTTATGGAGGATTTTGTATGGTCTACTCCTGTAAAAGATTACACCAGATGTTACTGATTTCCAGGGTTGGACAAACTGATGGAGGCCAGTAAGTCGGTGGCTCAATTATCAAAAGATCTTGAAGTAAAGGAAAAAGAGCTCGCTATTGCATCTGCCAAAGCTGACGAGGTAAATCAGATACGTCCAAGCTCCTGTGACCTGCAGATAAGATTGATGATGGATGGATGTTTATGAGCAACTTTCCTCCAATCAGTACTTCCACAGTAATGTAAAACCATAAAATTAAGAACAATTTGAGTTCTGTACATAGTGAGGTAGCAGAATCAGTTTATTCATAGGTTCATTGTGGAAATTAGCTTCTGGTTTGATGTGAATAGCTGACAGAGGTTTTGTCATTTCTGAAAAGCTGTTTGAAAGCTCAACACCATGGACACACGCGTATGATGCATTTGAAGGCATGAGATGTTTATTTTTGCATTCACCAAGGTGCTGGCAGAGGTGACAGTCAGTGCTAAAGCTGCAACCATTGTGAAGAATGAGGTCCAAGTTGTGAAGGACAGAGCCCAGAAAATTGTGGATGGAATAGAGTATGAGAAAGCTATAGCTGAGGAAAAGCTGGAGGCTGCCAGGCCAGCTTTAGAAGAAGCTACAGCTGCACTGAATGTGAGATATCTCTGACTTATTTGAAGATATTTACACCGTGCATTCTACGATATGTTACATGATATACTTAAAAACTCCACAGACCATCAAGCCAGCTGACATTGCCACAGTGAGAAAATTGGCCAAGCCTCCACACCTGGTCATGAGGATCATGGACTGCTGTCTGATTTTATTTAACAAAAAGTTAGACCCTGTTACATGTGATCCAGAACGAAGCTGTCTTAAACCATCATGGTCAGAAGCACTGAAGGTAACAAATTTCCTTTTTCTAAAAATTCAGTTGTTGCAAATGATAAATATATGAATTCCACTCATATATTAAAGGAGACACATTGTGCCCTGAGGTCTTAAATGTGTCATGTTTGGTTGAAATACTACAGAGATATAACACAGCAGCTCTTTTCAAGCCCACATTTGCAGGCCTTTTTTTCAGTATTAGTTTTAGGAGGTGGAGTGAGCCAGCGGACTCAACTCTGCTCCTCTCTTCTGCAGGGTGTGCCTTTTTTGAGATTTGTTCTACAGCTTTGATGCTTCCATGCAAATGTAAATTTGGACACAATTCACACCTAAAAACCCTTAAAGTGCATTAATATGTGAGAAGGTACAGTAGGTAGCCTGAAAGCTCATGAAATGAAAGAAGGCCTGTAAGAAGTTGGATTATTATCAAATTGATTTCTTAAGTAAACTTAACTAAACAAAAAGCAAGAACAAATTAGTCTTGACATCTGGCTTTTGGGTTAAAGCGAATGCAGCACGATTTAAAGTTGAAGATGGATGGGGATGAAAAGATGGCAGCTGGATAATTCTGCTCTGAGTGCAAAACTGAGCGGCGTGTTCTTCCTCACAAATGGCATTTGCATGAATTCATTTGTTTTGTCCTTTTCAGCTTATGAGTGGCTCTGGTTTCTTGACAAGCCTCCAGCAGTTCCCAAAGGACAGCATTAACGAGGAAACTGTGGAACTACTGCAGCCTTACTTTGACATGGAGGATTACACCATGGAAAATGCCAAGAAAGTGTGTGGTAGTGTAGCTGGTCTGCTCGCATGGACTCGTGCTATGGCCTCATTCTTTGCCATCAACAAAGAAGTGTTGCCACTCAAGGTAAAGTTAAAGTTCATCATGTTGGCGACTGTTTTTTTTTTTTTCTTTTTCATTTTAGATTTGTCGTAGGCGGCTATTCTTCTCCAATAATGCCATTTAAAACTCTCTATTCTCAGCCTGTTTGAATCCATTTTAGGTAAATAGGTGATTTAACCTCATTTTTAGCCCAAAGCCTTTTTATGCTACAGTATAACTGCATTGTTTGTTTCCAGGCCAACCTTGCCATTCAAGAGAACCGTCTAACTGTGGCTAATAACGAGCTGTGCGCGGCAGAGACTCAGCTGGCTGAAAAGCAAGCAGAGTTTGACAAAGTCAAGGCCAAATGCGACGCTGCAATGAAAGAGAAACAGGTGTGACGCACCCTTTTGAAAAATGTCACGACTGCGTTGACTTAAATCTAGAGATTGTAGCTGACACAGGCGTCTTGTCTTTCAGGAATTGGTGGATGATGCTGAGATGTGTAGGAATAAAATGCAGGCTGCATCTGCACTTATTGACGGACTTAGTGGAGAGAAAGCTCGCTGGATCGAGCAACGCAAAGAATTTAAGTCACAAATAAACAGGCAGGTTACAAAGGAAATGCAATTGAATATCAAAATGTTATATTCCAAGGGGGGTTAGTCTTTAAAGAGGTTCATTACTAGAATTCAGGATTGGTTCTTCAAGGACAGATTTAAAAGGTTTTGATAATGGCTTTTATATGAGTCCAGCTGCTTCTGCCTTTGTTTTCAGACTTGTGGGTGACGTACTCCAGCTCACCGGCTTCTTGTCGTACTGCGGTCCATTCAACCAGAGTTTCCGTGATATGTTGTTGAAGGACATCTGGGAGGCGGAGCTCCGGAAGCACAAAATCCCTTTTACAGAAAATCTCAACATCATTTCTGCCCTGGTGGATGCTCCCAATGTGAGAACAATGCCAGCCTATTTTTATTTGATACTAGTCCTGTGAAAAGTAAAAAAAAATCATTTGAACCATTGACTATCATTTTTAATATTTAAGATAAGTGAGTGGAACCTTCAGGGACTCCCGGGAGATGACTTGTCAGTTCAGAATGGCATCATCGTCACAAAAGCAACAAGATATCCCCTCCTCATCGATCCACAGACTCAGGGAAAAGCTTGGATTAAGAAAAAGGAAGAGGCCAACGAACTTCAAGTATATAGCCAAATGATTTTCACTTGTGTCATTTTTACCCTAATTACACGCTTAAGTAAAGCATGTCGTAGAAGTAAACTGATTTCATGTTCAGGTCACGTCCCTCAACCACAAATTCTTTCGCACACATTTGGAAGATTGTATTTCCATGGGACGCCCAATGCTCATTGAGGATATATTTGAGGAGCTCGACCCTGCCCTGGACAACGTGCTCGAGAAAAACTTTATCAAATCTGGGACCAGTTTCAAGGTATTTTTAACCTTCATGTCCATTCAAATTTACCAATACAACTTTAAAATGTGTACACTCTTAAAATTGTCTTCAATGTTTTTTTATAGGTCAAAGTAGGAGACAAAGAGGTAAACGTAATGGATGGGTTCCAGCTCTATATAACTACCAAACTGCCTAATCCAGCATACACTCCAGAGGTCAGCGCAAAAACATCCATTATTGATTTCACTGTAAACATGAAGGGCCTGGAGAACCAGCTGCTCGGCCGAGTCATCCTCAAAGAAAAATACGTGAGTGTGCCATTTGTTCCAGAAACGCAGCTTGCTTTCCCCATTTGGTTTAAAAATATAACTTTATCTGTGATTGTTTTAGATAACTGTTTTTCCAGTGTAAGAATATGATATTGACTGGCTCTTGGTTTTTTTTCACTCATCTCAACAGGAGCTAGAAGCAGAAAGATTGAAACTAATTGAGGATGTAACTGCTAATAAAAGAAAGATGCAGGAGTTGGAAGACAATTTGCTGTACAAACTCAGCAGCACTAAAGGTCCTATAGTTACTGTTGTAGACTAATGCCAGTTTCTCCAGTCATACCTGTTCTTTTTCCTAAAGTGAAAGTGTGTCTGTTTGTCTGGTTAAAGGTTCTTTGGTTGACGATGACTCCATGATTGGCATTCTGACCACGACTAAGCAAACTGCTGCGGAAGTTAGTGCAAAGCTCAGTGTTGCAGCTGAAGCAGAAGTAAAGATCAATGTCGCTCAAGAAGAATACCATCCAGTTGCCTCTCGAGGAAGCACATTGTACTTCCTCATCACGGAGATGAGCATGGTCAATATCATGTACCAGACCTCCTTGGGTCAGTTCCTCAAAATCTTTGATCTGTCACTCGCAAGGTATGGCTTTATCGTGATTTAAGAAGTATGTCTGCACAGTCTTATCATAAGATGTTTGAGATTAAAGCTCGGAAACTATTCCAACCATTACTTCCTCTAATGACCAACAAATTTGTCTGGAAAGAACAATAGGTTGACAAAGATGTTTCTTTAACCACGCTGTGGTGTGGTCGTATTCTTCAAATATGCTTTGTTCTCTGTGTCTTTGCCTCCCTCGTTTTTTTATGCTGATTTTTTGTTTTTAATTAATGCGCTTTTGCAGGTCTGAGAAGGCCTCCAAAACTCAGAAGCGGATTGCAAATATTATTGAATATCTGACGTTTGAGGTTTTCCGATACACAGTCAGAAGCCTTTATGAAAACCACAAGTTCATCTTCACACTCCTGCTGGCCCTCAAGATTGACTTACAGAATAACAGAATACAACACAACAAATTTCAGATTCTTATTAAAGGTAAGGTGTGCATCATTCCCAGGAAAAGTTGAATTGCCTTTTGGACTTGACATCTCTGAACATAATTGATGAAACAATAGGTGGCGCAGCTCTTGACCTGAAGACCTGTCCATCAAAGCCATTCAGCTGGATCCTGGATATGGTGTGGCTGAACTTGGTAGAACTCAGCAAGCTGCCACAGTTCACTAACATTATAAACCAGGTAAGCCATAGATCCACGAATGATCTGGACATCTGAATTCTTCATCTGCTTGTAGTGTCATCAGTTTTGGTATTGACATGGTTTGTAGGTGTCCCAAAATGGGAAAAACTGGAAAGCATGGCTCAATCTTGATGCCCCAGAGGAAGGCGTCACTCCAGATGGATACAACTCTCTTGATGTTTTCCATAAGCTTTTGCTGATAAGGTTGGGTCCTCCTACTTGAATGTTGATTACATGTTTGAATACACCATATTATAAAATGCAATCACCTCACAAGCTTTTTTTCTCACAGGTCTTGGTGCCCTGATCGCACCTTGTCTCAGGCCAGAAAGTATGTGGGAGACTCTTTGGGCATGAGATTCGTTGAGCCTGTCCTCTTGAACCTTCACAGCACCTGGCAGGAAAGTGATCCTCGCACCCCCCTCATTTGCTTCCTTTCTATGGGCTCAGATCCCACCGAACAAATCGAAGCACTTGCCAAGAAACTTAATCTCGGTGAGTTTGCCCTGTCCTGCCCCATTTTTTATTTTATTTTACTGAACTTTTTTATTTTCTTTTGAAGATGTAATGCCAAAATCTCCTGACGTCTGATTGTGTTTACATTCAGACCAGTTCCCAACTTGCGACGCTATCTACTTTTGATTCAGTTAGAACGGTATGAAACCCAAATTTTGTGATTGATGTCCCTGTGACCGTGGTAACCAACTGTATCCTGGATGTTGGTTGCTGTGTGCTCTTTGCAGTGGCACCTTGGGTGTTCACTGGGCAATCCAGCTCATGTATTTGTTTTCCTGAGCATAAATTCATTTGATTGTGGCTGTTAAAATTCCACTAATTGAAAGGTCTGTGGTTTGATCCGTGGCCCTTAATTGCCCGTAATGTTTCATCCTTGTGTAAGTGTGTGTGTTATGTTGTGTTAGAAAGATAATTATGTTTTGTATGTACAGTATAGTTAAAGGCCTGTGGCTTGTACTGCAAAGTCCTGAGTGGTGGATTAGACCAGGGGGGGAAAGCACTATTTAAATGCACTCTATATGTTCATGTCTATGTAAATACTCCCACTGTTTCGGTTTACAGAATGCAGAGCAATATCTATGGGACAAGGACAAGAGGTGCATGCAAGGAAGCTGGTCAAGACATCAATGACAGAGGTGCTTTTAGAAGTTACTGAAGAAGTATAATGCATGAGTTAAGCCTTTCCAACTGAGGCAGTTCCAGGATTGGTACCAGTTCTTTGACCAAGAACTCCTCAATTCAGGGTCTGGAGGGAACCTGTGAACTCTGAGACCAGCTAACAGTTTGACCGCCATTAAAAAGATAAATAAATGAATACTGAGCAAGGGGAACATTTAGACGTAAAATCGATATAGCATCGAAAAGCTAATGATGTCATCTTTCATCTGATGTTTTAGATAGTGTTAATATTGCCAGTTGTGGTTTGCAAATGGCCATACACACAGAATTGACCATGTCTGAGTGGGATTTGTAATGGAAATCAGAGTTTATAAATAGCATTGCAGCCAGGGCTTAGAAATGCCAGCTGGCAGTATTAAAACATTACATACCATTTATAAGCCTAGATGCAAACTGCATTTGTGAAAGCACCCCTCATAGGGCGGTAATCATAAATGCTGACTGTGTTGTTGGAACGAACGTATATGACCACAAGGCTCAGGAGTGGCTCTCGTGCATGTGGACAAGCAAATGGTTTCATAGAAAGTTCACAAAGTAAAGCAGCTTCCAGCAGGTGACGGCATCTGGTGAATGCTTTCATGTGGGAGTGTATTGGATTGTCCTGATGTGCAAGCTAGAGTGTTGCTTCTTGCTTTCAACAGCAATGGCTGACTGTTTGACCTGATCCGTGGCTTTTGTGTCTGGATGTGTACAGGGAGGTTGGGTCCTTCTGCAGAACTGTCACCTGGGGTTGCAGTTTATGGATGAGCTGCTAGAAACTATCACAGTTACAGAGAGCATGCATGACACGTTCAGGGTGTGGATCACCACAGAGCCACACGATCTGTTCTCCATCACACTCCTACAGGTGAGACTTGACAACATCGTCATAAAAAGGAAGGTGTTAAAAGTTTTTGTACACGCACAGACTGTCTCTCACTCTTTACCTTTTAAGTCTTCCATCAAGTTCACCAACGACCCCCCCCAGGGAATACGTGCTGGTTTGAAACGAACATTTGCAGGAATTTCACAGAACCAGTTGGAAGTCAGCAACCTGCCCATGTGGAAGCCTTTGCTGTACGGTGTGGCCTTTTTACACACTGCTGTGCAGGTACTGCGCATTCTAAGTTCACGCGTGTCATAGTGGAACTTTATTTAAAGGAAATATTAAAAAAGAATACATGCTTTGCTCCTGGCACAGGTTATATGAGAAACAGAGTGAACTAACCATATTTAGAAGTACCGTAACCTTGACAATGGCACTACTTAATTTGGTAGCCTTTTTTTTCTTATTAATTTCATAATTGATAATGAAATCAATTGTGCCATTTTAATAATGCATTAGGCAAATTTTCCACCTCATTACCATATTGAGAATGTGTTGGCTTTAGTTTATTTTATAGCCTTTTGAAGTTTGAGTGGTTTGTATTTTCCAGTGTAGCACAAATCAACTCGTGTCTGTGACTTTTTTCCTCCAGTAGAAGGAAGGCTGTTCGTCATAATAACACAGGGATTTTCTGATTTTACATGGTAACCTTTTCTTTTTTTTTGCTTTGTAAGGAACGACGTAAATTTGGACCCTTAGGTTGGAACATACCTTACGAGTTCAATTCGGCCGATTTCTCTGCAAGTGTTGAATTTGTTGAAAGACACTTGGATGATTGCGGCCCCAAGAAGGTGAGCGTTTTGCAGCCCTGGTTTAATATTTGTATGTCATCCTCCCTCCCTCACTCACTACTTTGTGTCCCCCCCCACAGGATGTGTCATGGATAACCTTGCGATACATGCTCGCTGAGGTGCAATATGGAGGAAGGGTCACAGATGACTATGACAAACGCCTGTTGAAGTGTTTTGCTCGTGTAATAATCCCAGTTTTTTTGTTGATTCGTGTGTTACAACTCCCGGTGTTTTATGTTGCATTGTATTACATTTGATACGACACGTGAAGCTCAATGTTCTTAATTATAGGTGTGGTTCAGTAAGAAGATGTTTGACCCAACATTTTGCTTTTACACGGGCTACAAAATTGCGGTGTGTAAGACAATAGAAGAGTACATGGATAACATTCAGAGTTTACCCACTGAGGATTCACCCCAAGCACTGGGGCTGCACGCTAATGCTGATATCACGTAAGGAGAGTGTCGTCATGATGAGGCATTAAAGCTGCGGCCGGCAACTTTTTTTTAGTCATATTAGCTTGAACTGTCATGGGATTCTGGAAGGAGAATATTAAATAGGCTGTTTAGGAAAAATAACGAAATCTGTAGCTCCCTCTGAAGCCTGTAATCATGCTTGCAAAAACCGAGCGCTCCCGGCTGTTTTTAACCAATCAAGTTAGGGTGGAGGAATCCTACCTGTCAATCACAGCTTGTGCACACGCTGCTGAGCATGAGTCTGCCCCAGCTTGTGTGCGCTCACACTGGTGTGAACTCACGTGCACAACCTCGTCCACAGAGGGGGAGGGGTTTGGGGGGCGATTCGGAGCTTGTTAGAGGTTGGGGGAGGGACCTGAGAGTGTATCAGTTCGAATTTTCCGACTTTAGACTCGGAATTTTGAAAACCTGCCGACTGCAGCTTTAAAAGCGGTCTTGTTGTATTTACTGTACTTAGAGTCTCTGAGGTTATTGCATTTCTCTTCTATAATGAATGTTGACCAGATACCAGACAAACACATCTGCTGAGGTGTTAGACACAATCACAAATATTCAGCCCAAGGAAAGTGGAGGGGGATCTGGAGAGACTCGGGAGTCCATCGTCCACAAAATGGCAGAGGACATGTTGGACAAACTGCCCGCTAATTACATTCCACATGAGGTCAGTTGGTAGGATCATTAGGCTTTTTACAGGCCAAAGTACACGTTCTCTTAATCTAAACTCTGTAACTTTGATGGGTTCAGGTCAGAGCCAGACTGTTGACAATGGGAGCTCTTAACCCAATGAACATCTTCCTACGTCAGGAAGTGGATCGAATGCAAAGGATCATCTCTGTGGTGCGCTCGAGTCTGACTGACCTGAAGCTGGCCATTGATGGCACAATAATAATGAGTGATGTAAGATTTCTGATTCCTCAGCACATCGCTTCATATTTGCTTCTTAAGATACGCACTTCTCTGTATGTTTGTTACTCAGTTTTTTCATCAACGATTGTCTGTTAGAGTTAGATTAGATTTTCAGGAGGCTTTAAAATGCTTTCAAACTCCTGGTATGTACTTTGTTCCTAGAACCTTCGTGATGCTCTGGACAATATTTTTGACGCTCGTGTGCCCAGCCTGTGGAGGAAGATCTCCTGGGAGTCTTCCACTCTGGGCTTTTGGTACACCGAGCTTATCCAGAGAAACAAACAGTTCTACAGTTGGGTGTTTCAAGGAAGGCCCAAAGCGTTTTGGATGACGGGTTTCTTTAACCCTCAGGGTGAGTTTGTGGTTTTGATGGAATGAGGCCTTTTACAATGTCAAACACTGAGTTGGCTGCATTACTGGTTAAGACCTTGAAGTTTTGAGCATGATGGAGCTGACACGTCTTAAAGACTTCCAGCAGCTAAAGTTACACGTTATTAGACCTAATGTTTACTTGAATGTTTGCAGGTTTTTTAACAGCCATGAGACAAGAAGTAACCAGGGCGAACAAAGGCTGGGCTCTGGACACAGTCACACTGAACAACAATGTCCTGAAGAAGTCAATGGAGGAGATCACAGCCTCGCCAACGGTGAGTGGGTGTTTTCTGCTCACTGGAAATGTGAAAGGAATTTAACCGTGTGCTATTTTGTTATTGAATGCCTTTCCTCTACAGGAAGGGGTTTATGTCTATGGTTTGTTCCTGGAAGGGGCTGGTTGGAACCGAAAGAACATCACTCTCATCGAGTCCTCACCCAAAGTACTCTTCACACCCATGCCTGTCATCCACATGTTTGCCATCAAATCCAATGCTCCTGTGGATCCGAAGCTGTACGCCTGCCCCATCTACAAGAAACCAAGGCGCACAGACCTCAATTACATCACAGCAGTGGTGCTACCTACTGTCCAGTCACCAGACCACTGGATCTTACGTGGGGTTGCTCTGCTCTGTGACATCAAATAATAAACAACTGTATTACTTTTTAATGTTGTCCAAAAAACGAATAAAGGTTTTTTCTGCAGATTAGGTGAATTACTTGTTGACTATGTATGTGAGACTCATCTATGGAGCCATTGATCAACTACTTAAGTGATAAAAATATTACATTAGTTTGCTTTGAGGGCTTACCACTTATCACAAGGACGTTAATGAGCCAGTGAGTAAGTAAAAGCTCTGGTGGCTCCAGCAGCTCTTTTCTTACCATGGAGATCATATATGATGTCTATGGTCTCACCTCGCCCTTCTTCTTCTTCTTCTATTTTGTTGGCGGTTGGCAAACAACTTTTGGAAGCATTACCGCCACCTATTGAAATGGAGTGTGAGTCTGGGCGAAAACTATCTCAGCTAAATATAAAAAAATAAGAATAAATAAATAATTAAAAAAAGGTATTATATCCTTCTAATCAGTCATGTGGCTTCTAGATAGTGAAAAAGGTACTTAAAGCACATCTCACTTGAGTTCTTCTGTAGTATTGTTTTAATGTTTAATTGCACACTTTCTGACTCTAGTCCTAGGATGAGGTGCTGCCTCTCCTGGTCAAACCTGACACGTTGCTCTATTACATGCTCCACGGTCTCAGTAGCACCACATACACTACACTTTCCATCAGCATGCTTTTTAAAAACAAATAGCGTACTGTTCAGACCAGAACGCCCAAACCTCATCCTAGATATGATGTCCTCCTCTTTGGTGGGTCTTGCTGTTGGTCTAGCATGACCAACCACCCCTTGGATGGCAAAGTACTTTCTCCCAGTAGCTGCACCACTCCACTCACTCTGCCAGATCTCCCTGGACTTTGTCTTGACAAGTGACTTTATCTCTGACTTGCTATAAGCTACTTCTAAGGTAACCTCAGGGGTCATACATGCTTTCTTTGCGTACTTATCCGCCAACTCGTTCCCTCGTAACCCAACGTGTGCTGGTACCCATAGGAAGCTGATATCGGTGCCTGAGTTTATGAGTCCATTTACCATCTGTGCAATTTCTAAAACAATATCCTGTCTGGACTCCGACATGGTACTCTGAATACTCATCAGGGCAGAAGCAGAATCTGAGGCAATTAGCACTCATACTCACACATTCCTTGGTCTATTCCCCTCTATCCAGGTCAAAGCAGCGAGGATGGCTACTAGTTCTGCGGTGTATACAGCAAGATCATTGTTTAGCCTTTCTTTTTTGCACATCTTAAGCTCTGGTACTACAAATGCCACACCCACTTTCCCGTCAGGTGACTTTGAAGCGTCTGTAAAACACACAAGTTTATCCTTGTACTGAGCTCTGATATGGCACTCAACCATTTCTTTGCTGAACTCCTCTTGCTTCTTCAACTCTAGAAGTGCTAAATCTATTACAGGTTCCTTTAACAGCCATGGTGGTACAACTGAATATGTGACAGCTGCACACAGAGTAAGTGCCTGCAGGCCTCTGCCTTATGAGGAACCACCCACCCAAAGCTTCTACCTGGTTTATCTTTGTCCTGGCAGTGAGTTCACACAGATAGACTGCTGTGGCCTTCCCTTTGCCCTCTGAGGTTAGCCCAATAGACTAAGGCCAGCTGATCTCTCCTTATATGCAGTGGCATTTCCCCCACCTCTACCTGTATAGCATTAACAGGAGTCGACTTCATTGCTCCACAACGCGTTCTTACGGCTTTATGCTGAATAACATCCAGTTTTGCCAGGAGCGTCTTAGATGCAGATCTGTAAGCCACACGACACATCCATAGTCAAATACAGACCTAATAAGGCTGATGTATATCGTTCTCAAGGCTGACCTGTTGGCTCCCCAGTCCACCCCTTTCAGACAGCACATGGCATTCAGTACCTTTTTACATTTCTCAATCATTTTTTGCATGCGAACAGACCAAGTTAATCTCTTATCTAACCACAGGCCTAGATATTTAAAACAGTTTACTCTCTCTAGTTCTGCGCCTGATAACTTCAGCTTCAAACCCATGGGAATGTTCTTTCTAGTAAAAAACAAGGTTTTAGTTTTGTCAATAGATATTCTAAATCCCCATTCAAGGGCCCACGCTTGGACATGGTCTACTGCCTGCTGCATTTTACGCACAATAAAATCCACATTTCTGCCCCTTATCCACATTGCACCATCATCTGCAAACAAAGCAACATGGACAGATTCCTGCACCTCTTTAAAGACATCATTAATCATGATCAGGAACAATATCGGGCTGATAATGCTTCCTTGCGGAGTGCCGTTTTCCACTGTATATTCACTGCTGAACTCTTCATTAATTTTGACCGTGATACTCCTGCCTGATAGGAAATCCTTGACCCACTGAAACATTCTACCCTTGATACCCATTTGCCTGAGTTTAATTAGGAGTCCCTCTCTCCAGACCATACCATAGGCCTTCTCTATATCAAAGAATACTGTCAGTACTGTCTCCTTATCAACTTGGGCTTTCCTTATTGAGTCTTCTAAGGCCACTACTGGGTCCATGGTGCCCCTTCTCTGCCTAAATCCACTCTGGTAGCTGTACAAAATATTTCTCGTTTCTAACCAGTAAACCAACCTATCATTCACCATTCTTGCCATTATTTTACCCAGCTGTGAGGTCAGCGCTATAGGTCTATAGTTTGATGGCATCTTTACATCTTTCCCAGGCTTCCTAATAGGGATTATTACAGGGATTATTATTACAGTCAATTTCTCCAACATAATGTAGCATATCTCATCCCTTCCTGGGGTGGACCTACCCACTTTCTTTAACGCCCTATTCAATTCACTCAGGTTAAAGGGCGTATTTAGAGCATTCTGCTCCCCCATCTCCTCCTCTAACATATGCCTGTAGCTATCTATTGTGATTTCTCTTCCTCTTGCCTCACTGGGAGTAAGATTCCCTGAGCTGTGTACCTGTACAAGTGTTTTAGCAATGGCCTCTTCCACTTATTCAACATGCTCAAATATGCGTCATGTTTCAGACACCCCATTTGTGCATGTTAAACTGCTTGTTAATACGATGAGAGTTTTATTACTTTCCATGTCTTCCAAAAGAGAAAATAATCAGGATTTTGAGGATGTTACCGTTACACACCAGCTGAGACGCAGGGTAGCAAAACATTATGGGCGTGAAAACAAAACTTAGAAAATCGGCTCGGCGCATGCGCAAAACCACAAAGTAGCAAATCTCGACAAGTAGGAGAAATCGACAGAACACCGGCTTTGACTCGTTTCATATTCCGGAGCATGGTTAGCCCGCAGGTGGTAAAACAAATTACTCGTGTTACCTTGTCTTGCGATTACTGTCGCACGGCATATCCAAGCGGATGTTCAAAACTTTGCATTACTGCCATCTACAGGACTCATGAGCTATTGCGGTATAAGGTATGGCAAAAAAATCTCTACCGTTGGTGAAAAATACCGCATAAGGTATGATACCGTGCATACCGCCTACCCCTATACAATAGTATCACCTTATTAGGAGAAACCAAGGTGAAGTGATCCCAAGCCACAAAACGTTTCTTGCCAGAAGCCATGGAAAAGAGCAATGAATTGAATTCAATTCTGACAGGGCAACAGAACTGGTTGGGAAACCAGTTTGGGATTCATTCTTCTTTTATAGAGAATAGCGCGCCCAAGTGTTCAAACGATGAGAGACCTCTGAACCGTGGTTCCACCAAACAATGCATTCGGCGCTTCGGACGTCATCAATCACGTGATTAGCGCCATTTCATACACGCCCCGGAACATTGTGCCGAACCACTTTGCTTCACGAAGATGAAACGAGCGCCGAAGCGTCCGTGTCAAACGAGCCATCCCTAACAAAAAGATTTCCCAAGCTTCCCAAGGAGCACTGTGCAAGCAATCATACTGAAATGAAAGGAGTATCAGACCACTGCAAATCTACCAAGACCCGGCCGTCCCTCTAAACTTTCATCTGGAACAAGGAGAAGACTGATCAGAGATGCAGCCAAGAGGCCCATGATCACTCTGGATGAACTGCAGAGATCTACAGCTGAGGTGGGAGAGTCTGTCCATAGGACAACAATCACACGTACACTGCACAAATCTGGCCTTTATGGAAGAGTGGTAAGAAGAAAGCCATTTCTCAAAGATATCCATAAAAAGTGTTGTTTAAAGTTTGCCACAAGCCACCTGGGAGACACACCAAACATGTGGAAGAAGGTGCTCTGGTCAGATGAAACCAAAATCCAACTGTTTGGCCACAATGCAAAACGATATGTTTGGCGTAAAAGCAACACAGCTCATCACCCTGAACACACCATCCCCACTGTCAAACATGGTGGTGGCAGCATCATGGTTTGGGCCGGCTTTTTGTCAGCAGGGACAGGGAGGATGGTCAAAATTGATGGGAAGATGGATGGGGCCAAATACAGGACCATTCTGGAAGAAAACCTGTTGGAGTTTGCAAGAGACCTGAGACTGGGACGGAGATTTATCTTCCAACAAGACAATGATCCAAAACATAAAGCCAAATCTACAATGGAATGGTTCACAAATAAACGTATCTAGGTGTTGGAATGGCCAAGTCAAAGTCCAGACCTGAATCCAATCGAGAATCTGTGGAAAGAGCTGAAGACTGCTGTTCACAAACGCTCTCCATCCAACCTCACTGAGCTCGAGCTGTTTTGCAAGGAAGAATGGGCAAGAATTTCAGTCTCTCAATGTGCAAAACTGATAGAGACATACCCCAAGCAACTTGCAGCTGTAATTGCAGCTAAAGGCGGTGCAGTTTTTTATTTGTTAAAAACGTTTGACACATTGAAATTAGTTTCATTCCACTTCACGATTGTGTCCCACTTGTTGTTTTCTTCACAAAAAAAATAAATTTTCAATCTTTGTGTGAAGCCTGAAATGTGGCAAAAGGTTGAAAAGTTCAAGGCAGCGTAGAAGTAAAAAAGAAAAAAAAAAACAACAGCTTACCTGTTGAAAGTTCAGTAGACCCAAAAACAATCTCAGGCTTGATAGCATCAATGTCTTGCTCAACTGAGTCGTAGTACTGGATTTCAGATTTAATCTGAATCAGGGATGGATTGCTACCCATAAATTCCTGTAAAAAAAAAAAAAATGAAGACAATTAAACCGTTATCATTATAGGGGAAAAAACAGCCAACATGTCTTCTAAGGAAAACAAACCTGGACTTTGAGGTTCCTGTCCACATTCCAAATCACCCTGAAAGGATCGAAATGCTTCAAAACGTCACTTGCTTGTTCCTTCTGGGAGCTGATTGCAGTTTTCAGATCGACCACAACTTTTTTAATGTCCCTGTGTTCAAAAACACTCTGGAAGAAATTGTTGCCTTTTGTGATGAAAATAGGACAAAAAAAAAGGGAAAATAAATTAATTTAAACACAGTTTTAACCAAACGTTGATCTTAACAATTTCATGAATAAAACCAATCCTGTTCAAATGATTGTTTTACTTATCAGACACCTGATTGTCAGATGAAAACAGTAAGCTATTTTGACAATGTCTGTTGTGGGATTTCATTTTTAAAGCAGTATTTGTGCAGCCATTGTATTGTTAAAAGTTACATTTTACGCAGGATAACAGCTTTTTGGGGGATTTAGGTTGCTTGTTGACTGCTGATAAGCTGCATCTTTATACGGTCATTTTCTGGTGGAAACTATAGCAATTGACCTTGTTATCCCATGGAAAGTAGTTTTGTTATCCTCAGATAAAAGTAGAATAAACTCATGATCTCGTGATAATGTCGTCACAATAACTAATTGCAGCCAAGGCCCCTCGCTCCTGTTTACACACACAAGTCAGTGCACTTGAAACATCTTCACAGACTTCTGCATGCTCGTATCTAACAACTTAAAAAATGTATGATATTAAAACTAATATAATACATGAAAGTTTAAATGAAATAATCCTAATTATAACTGATCAAATGACAATTTATGGGAGATCCCCATTTGCGGACTTGTTTTATCAGGTGTCTGCTGTCATGTATGTGCATGCTGACAGTTAGTAACCTTTGTTCTGTGTGTCATCTTGACTGTACTCCTTCTGCCAAGCAACACCCTTGCTAACCTCCAACACACAGTCAATAAGTTGATTTATGGCCTGTTGGATCTCATCTACATTGGGAATCATTACCTGAGGACAAATATCAGACATAGTAGCAACATTGTAGTGCTTGACAAGACAGGCAAAGAATTAAAGATAATGTATTTCCCCTGACCATAAACCATTGTAGCGAATGAAAATCATCCAACCATGAGTAGAAAGAAAACAATAACTCACCATATTGGGTTTGTCCAGTTGGGCTTCAGACTGAATCAGTGGGACCACCTTCGGCTTAATCTTTGCCCTCTGGTAAGTGCTAAAATACACATTTATTGATTTTACTCTTTCAGAGGTTATTTCCTTTCTTTGTGATACTGTTCTTCTTATTTAAACCCAGAAATACTCACTTGGTGCCACAAATTCTCCTTTTAAGGATCTCCAGGGATAACTTGGTGCTTTTGACAAGTGCATCGAATACCTTTGTACTGAAGAGTTCATAAAGCTTCTTAAACTCCTGAAATGAGGATTTTTTATTTGAGGCATTAATGCCTGTGTTGGCACACAACAGTTTATAGAAAAGACATGTTTTGCAGTTGGTATCCAATCATACCTTTTCGAACTTGATCTGTTTATCTTTCAATGGACCCTCTAAAAGCCTCTTGCTCTCTCTTGAGAAGGTCACACTCCTCCCTGAAATTTATATATATATGTATAAAAAAAGCTGAGATGCTAATTATACGAAAAGAAAAGTCATTTACATTTGTGCTACACACCTTGAACAGGTTCCTCCACAATCTTGGTGCCTTTTGGTTCATAAATAGCACTTAACACATTACCCAACTCCATAACAGCTCCTTTAACATAACTGCATTTGTAATCCAGTGTCTTTGCCCACTCCTTACAACGGTTCTGAAAAACAAAAGAGGAATAGTTGCACTACGAGCGTTTCAATGAAACAGAATTCAGAGTTCATTGGAAAACTCAAAAGTTTACTCAAACCACGACATCGAGCCTTTGCTCTTTGGCAAAGTAATGATTGTTTCAAACTCACGTAATGGATGAAAAACACTTTAACTTCCCTTAATGGATATGGAGAATAAAAATAAGATGGTCATGCCTTATTGTGGTCAACCAGCTGCTGCAGCAAAGATGCACGGCCTTCTGGGAGCTCTATCAGAACAGTCTCAGACATGTCTTTGAGGACATCATCAATTTGTATCTTACAAATATCCTGCACCTGAAAAAGAAAGTGGCATCTAGAAGCGTGGCTTTTGTCCAAGAGAGCTGTCACACCAACCCAAACATATCTGAACAATGTGACATTTAACCTGATGTTGATACTTTTCAGTATCAGTAGAATTTTTATTCATCAACAAACCTTTTTTACAAGATTTTGGAGCTCAGACAGAGCAGTTTCAACATTTTGAAAGAACTTGTCCAGGAGGAGGGAAGACCAGGTCAGCAGCACCGAACCGTGTCGAAGTGCAGATTCCACCTGGACATTTTAAGGATGTAGAATTACAATCAAAAGCTCTTCAGGACACGTCTGCTCGAGACATTTCTCAAATCGGCAAAACCCCTTCCCAATGCCTACAGCAGGGTTCACATTCATCAAGTAACAATTTCCCACTAAAGAAGACGGACCACCTGCCGTACACACGGTATGAAAAGCTTACGTTTTTTATTTTTGAAGCCATCAAACTGTTGAAGTCTGCGGGTATGCTCTCACAAGTGGATTCAAAATCTTCCAGAATGGTCTATAAAAAGGCATACAGGTCAAATTCTCTTAAGTTAAACAATCCCGTAAAAAAAATGTAAATCCCGGTTTACCTTTAGTCTGAGGTGATGGGCATTTATTTTGCTTTCCATCTTGATAAGAAGCGAAGCCTGCGTTGGAACCTTATGCCCCATTTTCAACAAACACTTAGCCTCCCGAATGACTTCGGTTATTTTAGGGTCAAAGTTGACGACTAATTTTCCAGTATTTGGGTGGCGAACCAGCAGGGTAATGTTCAAGACTGTTATACGGAACAGAGAAAGCTCGTTTTAACAGTGTGCAATAATGGAATCGACAGGGGCTGTTTTCTGCCATTAGTGTCAAATTATGACATCAGAACAAGAGAACCAACCGTGATCTAGTTTGGAAACTTTCTCCATCCACGTTTCGTGTTGAAGAAGCTCAAACTCGACCAACATAGCTGCAGTCCCATTGTACATTCTGACCACATCTTGTCCCACGGGACTACATAGGATGTCCGAGTTTTCCTGCAAAGGAAGGGAGATTTGATCGTCGTTAAAATGTCACTGTGAAGTATAACTGTAAAGTTGTTTTGCTGATAGAAACTGTGTCTCACTTTCATGTACAATATCGGCTCCTCTATCTTTTTATAGAGGTGTCTGACCCAACCAATCCTGCCAGCCACTGGTGGCATATTTCTGGATAATGGAATGTCATCCTTCTGATTGTCAAAGACCTGCAAATGAAGTTTACAAAACATACTAAAATCATTAACAGTTTTCTTCCATTTTCAATTCAAAATGTTTCACTCATCTGAAGATTTCTTTCAGCTTAATACGTTTAATAAGGTTTATTGTTTGGTATCTAAGCCCAAGCAAACTGAATACCTTTTTCACAAACTCCACCTCTGAAGCAAAGTGCTGAAGAATAACACCCAAAATGTTGGAAATGTGAGTTGCAAGACAGGGAAGGTTCAGCTTCTGAAAACTATCAAAACAAATTTCATAGATTGCTTCTATTTTTTCCTTTTAATGCCACAGTTAGAATAGAGTCTTCATGTCATACTTCCAAATTCTGCAAATTGTACTGACCGCTGTAGCAGGCAAAGAGCTTGCTGAGATGAGATGATGTTTGAGAAGTACGAACACATAAATGCCTGGAGCTGACTCTGTGGAAAAGGACAAGATTGTGGGGATACTCTGAGAATACAACGTCAATATTATTTTCTTTTTTCAGCTTCAAGCTGTGTCGATACAAGCAGTAGATCCTCATTCCTCAGAGATTCTACAATCTTACTAGTCCTTCTTTCTGTTCCTAAACGTGTAATTCTTTTAAGTGTGGCCATGTGTGAATGCAACGGCTGTTTGGAGTAAATGAGTGTTGCTGTGATGTTGCACGTATGAACCTGTTCCCAACTTTCACTAAAGATCTTCATCTGGTTGAGGCTTCCTGAAAAAATGAGCTTGAACCAACATTTGGGTACAAGCTGTAGATTACACTTACCTCAATGTGGCTCATTTGAGCCATGAACTTCACAAAATCAGTTTCAAATTCAGTCGTCCTCGGGGACAACATGTCATACTTCTTCCTTTTCAGATTCATGGACACAGTGTGGAATTGTCTGGCTGATTTCTCAATGCCTTCAATGTTTGACTTTTCAAGAGATTCAAATGTCTTGAACACTGTGATTATTTTCTTGATCTACAAAAGACAATATTCGTCGTCACATTGCAAGGCCTTATGATAGAAGTGGGATGGAGATTTAAGAGAATGAACAAAGACAACACCTTTTCAAGTTGCTTGCAGAAGCTCTCAAACTTGCAAAAAATCTGCATCTCTGAAACCTCAAGGAATGTTTTCCCACTGGCACTGATGACCTTTGGCACATTTTCTGTCATGGAAACCTGAAATCACATTTCATGATGTAGGAGGGTCAATGAAGATGAATTATCATCTATTTCTACACTTAAGTTTGCCAAACTTGCAAACTTTTTACTAATTCTTTGTTAAAAAAAATGTATATAAGTTGTCTAAATAATGGCTGCCTGGATAGTACAAAACAATGTAATAAGGACATATTAATTCAGTGTTACCAAACACAAACTATTCATTAGAATCAAACTGTTAAATGTACATACGGGGTCACTGTTGTACAGAGGATGTAAGACTTTCTCAAGTGTTGACAAGAATTTGAAATTGTCTTTTGCCTCATTGACACGATATGTTATCCTCGTGTCGAGATCCCGCCACACCTGCACGGGTACAAGACTGCGTTAATAGGAATCCATTGATTGATTTAATAAATCTAGTCATTCACAAATGATCTTAGCATAGGATTTTATCAGAATACATGAAATAATTCAGGACTAGGCTCAGATGTGACACCAACACTTTCCAGTGAAATGAAACAGTGCCTACTCAGCATCATCTTAATGCAGAACGGCTACATACTGTACTGTGTTAACAAATAATCATTTCCAAAAACTATTTTTTTCATACATCTGTGAAGATCACCTACATGCAGTGAACACTGAATCCATGATCATTGCAAGCTATCCAACGTCGATATCTTCTACATTGCAATTTTCAGGCATTTGTCATGATTTATGTATCACAGACTGTTTTTAATTTCTCTTTACATGCAGCAAACCTTAACTACATACACTAAAACTGATACAAAGTGAAAATGTTCAATAGCTTTGGTATTACTCTGTGTACATTGAACACTTGTGTCAGTACCTTCATTATTTTGGAATGGTTGAGATGGAGCACCATCACCACCGCCTTACACTCTGGGCTTTTGATGTGATCGATGATAGAGTTGTACTGTAAAGACATTCGTTTCCAGTGTTCTAACTCACTCAGTGGTCCGGCAGAATCATCCTCTTTCCTCAACAAATCACTCTCCATCAGGACCTGATGACAATGGATACATCACCAACATCACCATTAAGCTTTGCTGTCTGAGCAATCCTATCATATTCCCAATCTTCCATAACTATCTGATCCATCTTGGCCTGATGTCACCATCTCTAACCAATGAGCTTTGTGCCCATCACAGTCATCGCAAATTCATTTTTAGCATTTAACAGCACAAATTAAGGTTGTTGGATCAAATATAAACTCTGAAATCTACCAACCTGCTCGATTTGTTTGCACCATTGCATCAGAATTTCTTCCAGCCGTTGCACCATGTCAAAGTTGGCAGCCGCAGCTTTCATATCATCCAGACAGGCCAGTTTAGACAAGTCAATATCTGTGACTGTTTTCAGATGAACGACGCTCTCATTGCTCCTCTGGATATCTGAAGTATAAATAAGACAAAGTACAAAATCATCAGTACTGGTTACAAACCATCTTTTGGTTACAGTATTGCTTGTTATTGTGTACTTCAACATAAGATGGTTTGAAATCAGTTGAGTAAGATTTGCCCGAGAGATGGAGCTTAAAGTTACAATCTTTCTAAAGAGCCACCCTCCAATAACTTATTCACATTCAGTTGGCAATAAATGTGAAACATTCTTACCATCTAAAGAGTTCAAACAATGTTTAAAGGAATAGAAGAAGTTCTTTTTAAGTTTTGCTCCATGTCTAGACTCGTCTACAGCTCCCCAGTTCTGTCCTGTAGTAAGGGCTGGAAGCAGTGCATCGTAGGAATCCCTTATTCCTTTCAGGAGGCCATCCCTGGCATCAATCATTGAGAAAAAGATTTCCTGCAAGGCATCAAGAAAAGACAACCCATCACTTAATGAAATCCGAAGCAGAAAACATTTCAACTGTGAGGGAGAAACATGATTTGGTTTGAGATGTTAGGGTTCTCATGAAAATGTGCTCTTGCTTCGAACTACTGACTGACATTACATCAGCTGTGCCAAACTTTGGTACCTGATAATGCATCTGGTTGAGATAGCAGAGTACACAAATATAGAGAGCGTGATTTCTGTAAATCACGTAAAGAACATAAACCACTTCATTTGAAAAAGTAACAAGCAATCAGCTCTGTAAATTCATATGAATTGACCCCACAGAGGTTGAAAAAAGAAACGTTCAGATTATAAACCAGCGGCCAAAACGCACAGCAGCTCACACCTCACATCTGGGCAACAGGAAAAACCAGAGCAGACTAAAAATGAATGTAAACGTGTCAGTCCAAGGGAATGAAATCAAACTTCTCAAAGCCAGACTAATATACGCAGATAATGCAGTTGGGAGTCGAATCCATCCTGCATGTATACACTCAACTAGACTTAATATATTCTCAGCGCTTCACAGATCTTATCCAGGAAAAAGGTAGAGAAGAGGAGGGCAACAAAAAAGAAGAATCACAAGGAGATGCATGCATTTGTAAAAACAAGTAGACCGTCCACATCAAAGTCCGCCATCTTTTTACATAAGAAGCCCCCTCCCACGCTCAAGAGGAGAAACAAGTTTGAAGCCAACACAGCACACCATGTCGGTGAGTCGTTACTCTGTAAACGGTGTTTCCGTAGATCAAAGGCTCCTCAGTAAACAGCCATTTTTTGTACGGTGGGGTGTTTGTCTGTGGAGGTTTTACTGCTCGCGTTAGTTTAACATAGTCATCAAATAACGTTGTGGAGCACATAACATTAGCTAACTGCTAATAATGCATTAAACTCCTAACATAACCTTAGTAAAGTAAAATATGTTTGGTTTTAATCCTTAGGTTAAAAAGACCAACAAATGAATAACTTTAAGAACATTGTGCATTATCAAAGATCACTTCGCCATCCTAAATGGCTTGTGTATAAACAGTGTTTATTAGTGAATTAACTTTTTTATTAGAGATTCTCTTTGTATGACAATAACTGGACGTGACAGCTGTAACAATGTTATTATTGTGATGTAATACGTTGCTACACACACTGCCATGAGGTGAGCTGCTCAGGGAGGGAACCCGGAGGTTTAAGGAAGATGCTAAGCTAAGACGTAGCTGTGCCATTTTTATCTTTTGTCTTGTTCAATAAAGTTTCCAGAAGCAAGGGTAACACTTTAATCATCAAGCTTGTATAGAGTAGTGATAAAGAATAAGCTGAAACAAAAGCTTTTCTATAAAGTGATTACATCTTTTGATATGACACATAACACAAGAATAAATACTTAACAATTACTGAGACACGCCACCTTTGACCTTACCTCGTGTATGTTTTCTGGGTTCACAGGAATGTCCACTCTGGTCCGTGTGAAGGAGCAGCAGATCCCTGTGAGGCACGTTTTTGCTAAATTGGCTAAAAACAGCCTCATTGCTTTGCCCCCTTTGCTTGGTCCAGGATATACGCGCCCACATTCTGAAATCAAATCCAAATGGTTTTGTAAGAGATGAAAAAACATTCCAGTTCATAATGTTGTGTGGAATATCTGGGTCTTTATCATGCAAGATAATCAATCAAATTTGATTAGAAGACTTTCCCTAAAATTGTATCATCTATCGGTATTTCAGTTTTTCGAAAATAGGACGTTTTTCCTATTTTACTTCAAAAAAAATACTAGTATATAAAACCCGGCATAACAGCTGTCAAACGGAAAAAAATTCAATTAAAATAAGCATGGACAGTCTTTCCAATTGAAGACTTTCCAGATTTCTTCATACCTATTCCTGGGACTTCGGACTCCTGATACACAAACGAAATGGTTTTGCTGCCCCCCGAGGCGAAGAAATGATCAAAAGCGAGCAGCTAGTCAGCAAGAAAAAAGGAAGAACACAAAAACATTATTAATCATTGCATCATATTACGATGCAAGTATAAAACAACCAAAAACAAAACATAACCTTGGAACGAAACGTTTAGAAAGCATCACACCAAACTGAAGAAAAAGCCACAAAAATAACGCGTTATGAATCAATCCCACAAAACCTCAGCTGATCACCTGACTTCTGATTTGTGTTGGTGAGATATTTCTGCTTTTGATAGCATTAGTACCAGTTTGGAGTCACACTGAGGAGGAACTTACTGAAGGAGAATCCAAAACAAATTCCTCCACCTCTGTTGGTGCCAAAGACAGCCGGTCAGCCAGGATGTCAATCATGTACTTGTGTGCAGGGGTGAGCAGCTTTTTCCTCTCTTCTCTTGCCTGCTTATGTTTGGCCTGAAGGAAGACAAGAGTCGGAAATAGTGTAGAAGTGTATTTGCTCTACGTAACTAGAGCTGTATCTCAACGAATAAGCTGAATCAAATGGGCTGCTTTAATTCTAAAAAGAAACAACTGAAACTTACCTGAGACACACACTTGTTTGCTTTTGGATTGGGTGTGTCCATCATAACGATGTCTGGAAGGGAGAATCACCCCTTAAGCCGTAATACTCAACGGTTCCCTTTATTCCCTCTGAGAAAACACTATTAGCCACTAATGTTGTTGATTTATCAACTTTTTCCTGTAATTCAGTAAATAAAATGCATACAGTGACATCAACAGTCTCCTCAGTTCCTAAGCGCTGGATGTGCAACATCTGATCCATGTTTCAAACATTTTTAAAAGTAATTCCTTCAAATTCAAAGGAGCAGGTAATTACAAAAAAATGTTTTTATTGTGTTTCTATATTATTTAAACTTACTTTGGTGAGGTTCCTGATCAATTTGAGCATGAATAAACGCTAATTATTTTTCTTTCTAGCTGATAAGGTATGTTAGCTCAACCGTTACGTCTCAGTTTATGTTGTTTGTTCATTCACTTTTTCAAGTTTGATATTCTGCTCTTACCGAAACTTTATCATCCGACGTATTTGTAGCTTCCAATGTTCAGCTTTTCTTCTTGTGTCGTTTCTGAGTTTCTGAATTATTGGACCATGGAAATATTTTTCTCCAGCTCAATCTTTAATGAGCTTTCGGTCTTGATAAAAATGATGGTGCACTTGCACTCAGTGTACATTGAAAGATAGCCCATATTAAAGCTTTGTGTGTTGTTTCATTCACTTGAGGATTTACTAAGTTGATTCAGTGTCACAAAAGGTTGTGTGTAACTGTTGTTGGAATCTATGGCCAGGAGGGGGGAGCAGAGAGCAGAAAAGCAAGACTGAGATATACAAGGAACTGACTCTGGAAGACAAGAAGAACATGAAAACAAAAACAAATAAGCATAAAACAAAGACAAACTTAACAAAACCTAACACAGAACTTGCTTGTTTGCTTGGGCACATCTATTCAAATAGTTGAGTCATTCTGCTGAGTGTATTTATACAGTGCAGTATACAAAAATGAATTTCTAATTTTCAGTGAGTATGACTCTCAGTGACTATTGTGTTGCCTGCAATATGAGGAGAGAGAGCCTACAAATACTGAATAATTCATCATTCTATTACTAACTCGGTCGGCCCCTGAGTTAATTATCTGCTGTTTGATAGCTCCCTCGATACCTTGCTCACAGCATTAGTAGGAACAAAGAATCGTTCCAGTAACACTGTTAATCCATGAAAGACATGTCACGGGCTGACAGCCAGTCACTCTAATGTGTGAGATTAATGTTGAAGCAAAGGTAACATTGAACTCAAACACTGCCCTGCTGATCTGGAACACAGCCTCCAAGCGATGCTTGCACAGAATCATGGGCCAGATGTGATAATATGCTTTTCTTTTCCATAAAGTATCATTTTTCTTCACTAAAGATGCACAGTGTGCAGATCAGTGGAAGCTTTAAAGGTGATTCACTATCACAAATCAATTCAAACCAAGCTATTCACACTCCTGCATGACTTTCTTTCTTTCTTTTGACCAGATATTTTACGGAGAGAAATATCTTAAACAAAAACAACAGACAAGTACATTTTGAATGTCTTTTACCAGATCAGACTAAACAAAAAAAATCTATGTAGCTTTAACTAACACAGAGAATGCAGAACCTTTTCATGTCTAAAACTGTTTGAAATCATATCAAAAACTTGCTTTTTCTCACTTTAGTAAATGTTGAGCACTATGTTTAACACTTTTTTCATGTCTTATGTAGATCCTGGTTGTAAATAGAACACATTATGTATATCATTTTATAGAATAAAAACACAAGAACACAAGCATACTGTGACAAACATTGAGACTCCTGCCACCAAATACAACATTTTGTTGTAAAAGATCTGTGCCAACACTGATGTTCAAGTTTATATCTGAAATGTTTAACTTTGTTTGGGTAGTCCATTGAGATTAGTTTGGTGTCCATAATTTGTCATTATTGTCTTCAGAGTTTAGAAGTACATCAAAAACCATTCGGACATGATGCAGTATACTACATGCATGCTTTTGCCTTTCAAGACGTGGTAACTTTTTTCCTCTGATAAATATGAGTTCTTATCCATTTACAATGAAAGCTTAAGATATTACCTCCTAAATGTAATTTTCTCTTTCTTAATTTAGGCTTTAAATTGCTCAGATATGAATAGCTTAGAAAGCCTGACATGCAGTTTATAGAAATTTCAGTGTCTGAGGAAGCAAACAGACAATAGGTTACAGAGGTTGAGTTAACAGGTAATCAACATTGTCTAAAATGGCTCTTCTAACTTTGCGCAAATGTTTAAACAGAGCTGTCATAAAGTGATGAAAGACACAGCTTCCCATGACAGTTTAGTTGTCTTTTTATTACTCTGGTTATTCAATAATCAATTGCTTGCGTGCACTGCATGTGTGCTCAGAATTGTTTGGGAATGAAAATATCTGAAAAACGCGCAGGCATGAAGGGCCCTTGTGAAAAACTCTTTGCTGAAGTTCTATGTTTACTGTTGAACCGTGGATTAGATCAGTAACAAAGGGACATTTTAGGAAGTCCCACGTCAAAGCAAACGTTACTAAAGGGTGGGGGCTGTTTTCATTTAGCCATAAAGGATGTTTCACAGGTGTGGTGGTTAGCACCGTTGCCTCACAGCAAGAAGGTTCCAGGTTCAACTCCCAGCTGGGGCCTTTCTGTGTGGAGTTTGCATGTTCTCCCCGTGTAAGCGTGGGTTCTCTCCGGGTACTCTGGCTTCCTCCCACTGTCCAAAAACATGCATGTTAGGTTAATTGGTGTCTCTAAAATTGTCCTTAGGAGTGAGTGTGAGCGTGTATGGTTGTTTGTCTCATTTGTCTCTGTGTGGCACTGTGATGGACTGGCGGCCTGTCCAGGGTGTACCCCGCCTCTCGCCCATTGACCGCTGGGATAGGCTCCAGCCCCCCCGCGACCCGACCGACGGATTCAGCGGTATAGAAAATGGATGGATGGATGTTTCACACTATATTGAACGTTATTAGTTTAATTTGTCTATATTCATGTCACTACTCGCAATTTGGTATCATGACAAGGTGTGAAATCTTCAAATAAATATAATCCATTTATTGTGTCAACAGACAAATTTTGCTGCTTTTTCTTTATGTGCTACAGCACATGAAAATAACTGTCAACGCATTGTCACAGCCTTGGTGTAATTGTGACATATGGACTGTTGCATCACATATGTAAGGACAATGTGCTCATTGAGAAATTTCAGTCTTTCCTTGCATTTTCCCCCACTGTTTCATCTCCTTTTTACACATTACAAACTTCTTGGTACTGAAAATGACGTGATTAGGGTTGGGTGTTAAAAATGACTTGACCAAGCTGAGGTTATAAAAACAGGATGACAAGAGCCAAGAGCTCTCCTCACACCACTCCAGTTTTAGTCACTCCTAACATTTGTCATGTTTGTTGGCCTTACAAGGCGAGGAGGGGCCTTGTCTTAGGATTCCTACATTAAAAACATTGCGAGTAAAAGAAATAAAAGTTTGCTTGAACACATGCAGACCCTGTGTTACAAACTGAACTGCTACCTGGAGACAAAGACCAAAATGAACAGGCACCAACACAGGTTTGGGTGAAAATGAACAGAGAGAGTTTATTGTTCACAGGTGAGGCTTAAGTAAAGTCACATGACCTGGCCTCAATCAAGGTTGTCAATTGAGAGCACACTCAGATAGTTAAGGCCCTCAACAAGCATCAATCAACACCCCCACATGTTCTCACATTTACAACAAGAAAAACAAAAATATTGCAAAGAGCAAAATCACATTTTGGTTCGGCAATCACCTAAATAGAAACCTAGAAAAGGCAAGAAGCTTCCCTTTTGTAGCTGGTTTTGTCATTTGGTCAGCAACCATTTGATCTGTTGGGCAATACTCCAAAAACACATCACCATTTTTTACAGTAGATCTTACAAAATGATATTTGATGTCAATGTGTTTGCATCTCTGTCGGCTAAAGGGATTCTTTGCCAATGCAATTGCCCCCTGGTCATCTTCATAAATTACAGGTACATCATAATGAGAGTCAAGATGTTTAAGCATTTGAGACAGGTACAAACATTCTTGTGTAGTGACAGCTAACGCCATGTACTCAGCCTCACATGTTGACAGTGCTACAGTTGGCTGCTTTTTGGTCTTCCAAGAAATCAGAGGACCATTCTTACATAGGCTAACACAATAACCAGATGTACTACGTCGGTCAGTTGCATCTCCTGCCCAATCCAAGTCACTATAAGCCACCAACTGTAACCCATCATCACATTTCCTGTAACACAGCATCTTGTCAATTGTGCCTTTCAGATATTTCAGTACATGTTTTACAGTCGTCCACTGCTCTTCTGTTGGCGCACTGAAATATTGTGAAAGTTTACTTACGACACAACTCAAATCTGGTCTAGTGCATGAACTAAGATACAGTGCACAGTGAAAATGAGTACACCCCTGTTGAAAAGTAACATTTTGAACAATATTTTAATACACACACAAGTTATTCCCAAAACGTGCATAGAGTAAGTTTAATACAACATCTGTTCAGCTTACAACAGAAAAGAAAGATCAATAATATAACTTACAGTTTTTCTCGATTTGTTTGGCTCATTTCTTGAAACTGAGATGACATTCTCAAAATGACATGGACAAATCCCCAAACTAACAGGCAGTGTCTCAGAACAGAATGGCATTTGTCATTGCTTTCATCACATTTCAAATGCTTTGTACATGTCTCAAGCACTTAGTACATCTTTGCAAATGGTTATGTACAAGTGGCCTACATTTAACACAATCAGCCTACATTTAGAACATTTCCCAAAAAAGTGCATCTTGCTGATTTATCCCAATTGGTTGGTTCTCAGTGTAATGGTTGTTCTCTCCAAAACATGTCAGCACAATTTCATTGTATAAGTCATCATCTGCAGAATAGTCTGCTCAATTGTCAAAATTCTTTAAGAAATTGGAATACAATACACATATTTTGGAACATTTCATACGTTCATGACAATCAGGTGAGTAGGTAACAGGTGAAAGCAGGTTCTGACGAAGAGGAGTGTCCCACATTACAGGTGACCAATCCATCAGTTTGGTGAGTTACCTGACAGGTGTTCTCTATGATTTTGAATGCTGGCATTGCTGTATACTGTATATACAGCTTGTTCTGGTGCTAGTACTTTTTCCAATGTCAACATGGACAGACCGCAAGTACAAGGCCAACGTCCACCTGGAGGAGGAGGAGGAGGAGGAGGAGGAGGAGTGAGGGTTCGTCCATCATACAAACCTTTCGCCGGGAAAACAGGTATGCACTCAGGCAATGAAGGAACTACAGAATTCTCTAAGAAAGCCTTACTGTACTGTTACCGTGTTTGATTCAGTGTGTGTGTATGTGAGGGCCCATAGGCCAGTCCAAAATCTCACCTCAATGTCACAGTATGATACAGCAAACTATTGTAGCATGACAAACAAAATACAATTGTAATGTAAATTAGACAAAATGCATGTGTTTCAGTTTACAGTAGTGCAATATTGCAGTACATTTGTAAGTAGCCTTCAAAAGCTATAGAATGATAGCAGAATGAAGCAGTACGCAATACAGCCATTACAGTGATTGACAATATGTAACAAAGACACAAGACAAACACTAAAAAAATAGTCATATTGTCTTTGTCTATGTGCAGGATTGGGCGACAGCGTCATGTAGGTGGGAGAAGAAGACTGCTCACCGATCGCCAAGAAGTAGAGATCTGCAACATGGTCATTGCAAATAATGCAACACTGACACAGATCCGTGACACAATCCTCCAAAACAACACAGTCTTCCAAAACATCAACTCCATCAGCATTTCCACAATAGACCGTGTACTGAAGAAAAACCTCATGACTGTGAAGCAGATCTACAGAGTACCATTCGATCAAAACACAGACAGAGTGAAAGAGCTGCGGTACCAGTATGTGCAGGTAAGCCAGTTATTCATGCTCTATCAGTTTGTATAGCCTACACTATGCAGAGGTTCCAATTTCTGAGGATTACCAGTATCCTCCTTACCTTTGGAATCCAGCTTTACAATGCAGTATCTGACCACAGTATTTTGCCAAAGAACTGTAACAGAATACTCTCATCATTATGTCTCCCTTCTATTTGTGTGAAAAAACTACCTGCAGAACCTCTGCATATGCCTGCACTCTAGGTTTGGAACAGTAGGTTATATATACTTTGTGAAGAGTATTATTGACCGTGTGGTGACCCATCTATATGACTGATTTGTTTTTTTTTTCTCTTTTGTAGAGAATCCTGGCACTAGAGGGGAATGACACCCCCCATATACTTGTATTCGTTGATGAGGCAGGGTTCAACCAGTGGCTGTCCCTGGCCAGCGGGGGGGGGGGGGGGTATTACCATGTGTGCAGCCATTTCTGAAAATGGTGTGGCCACACACGGCAAGCTTGGGCCCATACTATACTGAGAAGCTCCTCCGTTTCCTTGACCGTTTATATTTAGATTTAGTTCCAGAGAACGAGAGGGGTCTCGAAGGGCTCCACCTACCCCAGTTTGTTGTTGTGTGGGACAACATCAGTTTTCACCGTGGCCAACGCATCAGGGCATGGTTCGAGACACATTCAAGGATGCATAATGTCCCACTTCCTCCCTACTCTCCATTCCTTAACCCTATTGAGGAATTTTTCTCTGCTTGGAGATGGAGAGTGTATGAGCATCATGCTCAGAACCAGAGGTCCCACCTCAATGCGAAGGATGCTGCCTGTGAGGATATCATAGGCGATCAGTGTAGAGGTTGACTAAGGCATTCAAGGCGCTTCTTCCCACGGTGCATTGCTAGAGAAGACATCAGATGCGATGTTGACGAGAATTTATGGCCAAACAGACTGCAGCGGATGGATGGCCCGGAAGATGAGGAGGGTGACCCGGAGCAAGAGGGAAGTGACACAGAGTAGTCAGAATATTACTGTATTTCATTTGTGATGCTTGACTGTTTTTTTGTTTTTTTTTTAACTGTAACATAGGCTACTGTAATGTATTTTGGTTTTGGTTTTGGTTCTTGCAGGTTTTTGTATTTTGTATACATAGGCCTATATTGTATACCTTTTCCTTTGTAGTTTTTTTCTTTCCTACCTACAGTAATGTGTAAAAATGTACTTGTGAATAAAAATAGTTACAATTTCCTCAGCAGAATGAGTGCAGTGTGTGTGGTGTGAAAATTGTATTCCTTTAGCTAGATCTTTTCCATAAAGACAAAACATCTAATCATTTTGACTTGCAGTGCTTACACAATGCCAAAGGGACAATGCATTTTGGAAGCACTGATGATTTGTGTGAGAAAGGAATTTAGTTTTGACACATGGGTAAACTATTTTTGGAGCGATATGAGCATGTGATGAGGATCCATGTAGTTGTGCTGCACCGTCCAGTTTATTTTGACAGGAGGACAAAATGAATGAAAATGTGCCAAAGCAATTGAGAAGGATCTATGCCATTTTTATGGTACTGACTATTTATATGGGACAGGGACTTCATTTTGAAGCAAGAATGAACGTTTTGGGAGACATATGACATTTTGCTGGTTATCTCAAGTGTTGCGAAGAACTGCAAGTCTGTTTGGCCAAGTGACCCTATAGTTTTAGGAATATCATCTCAGTTTCAAGAAATGAGCCAAACCAATCGAGAAAAACTGTAAATTACCTACTTCTCAAAAGGAGGCCCTGAAGCTGACATGACCGATCCATTTCACCCGTCTGCACAGCAGCTGAAGGCTCAAAGTCCACCTATTTAGGACCAACTCCTGTGGTCCAGTCAAAAATAAACTATATTTTTCATGCTCAACAGAAACTGTGGTCCGTCACATCCTGTAGGATGGTCCAACGGCATTCCTTCCTGTTTCAGAAGTGATGGTGTTTGGTCCCAGTGGCTCTTGCAAATCCCCTCTTGTTGACTTGGGCCCCTTGGTGCAATACAGGAAGCCAACAGTCACAAACTTGGGTTTTAAGATGGACAGTGATTTTAAACCGGACCGGCAAATTGGTGCAATAGTGAAGTCCAGCTTTTTTTGTATCTTAGTCTCAGTGTATCTGGTCTTAGGTGAAGCCCTTCCTTGCACATACGCACTTTGAAACAGTAATCAACGCCTTTATTACATCTCGGCTAGATTACTGCAATGCACTTTATCTTGGAGTCAGCCAGTCCTCCCTCGCACGTCTCCAGTTAGTCCAAAATGCTGCCGCTCGCCTCCTAACTGGAACACGTAAGAGGGAGCACATTACTCCCATTTTAGCCCCGCCTTACCTCTCTGAGCTGCTCCATCCTTATGCTCCTGCCCGGCGCCTCAGGTCAGCTGATGAGCTGCTCCTGGAGGCAACGAGGGCTAAACGGAAGCTCAGAGGAGACGGAGCCTTTTCCGCTGCCGGTCCTAAACTGTGGAACAATCTCCCATTTCCCAATCAGACAAGCCCCTTCACTGTTCATTTTTAAAATTCGTCTTAAAACCCATTTTCATTCACTGGCTTTTGACCCAGCATGAGACTCTGATTCTGTTATTGTTTTTATTGTTTTAATATTGTTATTGTTTATTATTGGTTTTACATTGTTCTTATGTTTTATGCCTCATACTTCGTGCTGTTATTATACTACCGGCCCATATCAAACCTGCCATTCTTAGGCAAAGTCCTAGAAAAAGTTGTATACCAACAGCTTAGTGACTTTCTCCTGTCTAACAATGCTTTTGATACTTTCCAATCAGGCTTTATGCCCCACCACAGCACTGAGACAGCTCTGATCAAGGTGACAAATGACATCCGCCTGAACACAGATGCAAGTAAAGTCACATTCTTAGTTCTGCCTTACCTGAGTGCTGCCTTTGACACAGTTGACCATGCAATCTTATTACAGAGGTTAGAAGACTGGGTGGGAATCTCTGGTCGTGCTTTAAACTGGTTCAAGTCCTATCTGGAGGACAGGAAATATTTTGTTGAAATTGGTAACTGTGTCTCAGACCAAATGGCTATGACCTGTGGGGTTCCCCAGGGGTCAATCCTGGGACCCGTATTGTTCAATTTGTACATGCTTCCACTAGGCCAGCTAATACGCAGCTATAATGTGTCCTACCACAATTATGCAGGTGACACTCAGATCTACGTGTCACTGACGGCAGGAGAACACGGGCCTGTAGATACACTGTGTCGCTGCATCGAACAGATCAGTGTGTGGATGCAAAACAATTTTCTCCAGCTAAACTCAGACAAAACTGAAATCATTGTCTGTGGCCCACAGAAACAAAGAGAAAGTGTTATCAGTCACCTTGAGACTCTCTCTCTAAAACCTAACTGTCAAGTTAGAAATCTCGAGGTAATATTGGACTCAGACCTGAACTTTAACAGCCACATTAAATCTGTAACATCAGCAGCTTTTTACCATCTAAAAAACATTGCCAGAATCAAAGGAATAGTGTCTAAACCAGACTTAGAGAGACTGATCCATGCGTTTGTCTCCAGCAGGTTAGACTACTGTAACGGCCTGCTCACTGGGCTCTCTAAACGGGCTGTAAGACAGCTGCAGTACATCCAGAACGCTGCTGCTCGAGTCCTGACTAGAATCAGGAAATACGACCATATTAGTCCAGTGCTCAGGTCTCTGCACTGGCTTCCTGTCGCTCAGAGAATAGACTTTAAAACAGCTCTGCTTGTGTACAAGTCTCTTCACGGTCAAGCGCCAAAGTACATCTCTGACATGTTAGAGCCATATGAACCAACTCGGGCTCTGAGAACCTCAGGGAGGGGTCTCCTGCTGGTGCCCAGAGTCAGGACTAAACAAGGTGAGGCTTTATGTTTTTATTACAACAATATTACTGGGCATGTATTGTTGTAATGTTTTAAATACTTGAACGCAGTTTTTCTAGAGAATATAATTGTTTTGTATATGGGATTATTCTTCATCGACTCTTTTGGGCTTTCACATGCGCGAGCGTACAACAAGCCGGTGAGTGACATGCTGTTTATAAAGTTGTTTTGTAACGTCCCCATGCCAGTAATGTGAGAACCATGCATATGGTTTTGATGGTAAGGCTTGTGACTTTATTGTCGGATGGTTTATAAAGTGGTGTGATGTTTCTGCAGTGTGCAAGTTGTTGTTTTACGTGGAAGGGTTAGCGCTTGCCCCTTAGCCACCACGTATTAGCCTCGCATGACATGCTGTGCGGACAGAGCGATCTCCACACAGGGAGCGCAGATACGCACCTCTCTGTGTCATACTAGCATTATTTGACAACCTCTAGCAATGGAAACACGCTTCAAATGCCCCGGAGTTCCCCTTTAAGTGAGAGTTTGCTGGAACCTTCAATGGTGTTCCACTTCATAGCACGTCTGTTTTAGCTTCACATCTGAGAGGAGATATATATGATAATTACTACCATGTTTATATACATTCCATGAGCCACTTCTGCTGAATTAGATGCACTTTTTAAACATCCATCAAAATGAGTTTTTTGTGAGAGTTGCAGCTGCCTGGCTTTAAATATGGTTGGTGAGGCTGAGATACTTAGGATTTGTTTTTCTTTTCTGATGACCTATGGTGGTTGTTTTAACTGATTATAGAGAGATAGATTACCTTTTAGTGTGGGGGGAAAAAGACTTAACAGCAGCAAAAACACCAATACTAAACACAGACACTGTAGTAGAGCTTATACTATGGCTCTCGATATTAGATATTCAAAGCATGATTGTGCGGAGGTAAAGAGAGATGCTGATACTTAAACTGTATCTACGCGTACATACAGAAACAATTACGTGCCATGGTTAGTGAAAAAGGAACCACGTGAGCTAATAACCAAAACAAAAAAAAAACAAAAAGGCAAATCAGCCTACTTCTGGGCCAGAAGGACATTCTATTTGATGACCTTCATCTGTCAAAATAAGCAGCTGTGCCAAAGGTCACGACCTGTGGGTACAAGGTTCCTCAAATAGTCCCAGCACCTGGGTAAGTTTAACCAACACCAGCGACAAGCAGAACGAGGACACAGTTACAATTATAGAGGAAAAAAATGTTCCTACTCCTCACTATAGTACATTTGAAGGTTTTCGTTCATGCGCTAACTTTCATTCATAGCTCATTTTCTCCATTCCAACTGACACTGAGTTTTATTACAAAGCAGGGTAGCGTTAGCATTAGTCGCACAGATAGTCTTGAATTACTCCGGTCCGTTCTTGAGCTTCCAATTAAAAGAACCGAATCTAACACTCCGTATGGACGATTGTCTTTGGTGTTGCTTCTGGTATTCCACCTACTACATATATTTCTGGACGGTGGCTCGCAGCGCCCAACAGGCTCAGATCAGACCAGGGACAACCAAAGCAGAGTCGAGATCGAGATGCACCGAAGCAACTCTTTTCGATTTGCATTCCTGTCTGGCATCATCACACAAATACATCCAGTCAGTCTTATTTTCGTCAATGATGACGATGACGAAATCATTTCGTTGACGCCACTTTTTTTCATGACGATAACGAGACGGTGACGAGATAAACATAGCTCTCTGATGACAAAAACATGACGAGACGTGTGTGAGTTTTCGTTGACAAGATGAGAATGGACGAAAATGTTAGTGGGTGATCTGTCAGACGTTTAAAACGCATGACATTTCTGCTTATTGTGTGTGTCAATTAAAACTTAAAAAGTATCTGCTGCGGCACCGTAAGGCTCGCCACAGGGATATTTTTTCGAAGGTAATTTACAAATGCTGTTAACATAATCGTTTCATTGTAGGCCTAAGCTAATACATTAGTACGTTTTCCGCATACTCCTGGCGCAAATGGGCTGCTAACTTCAGGTTAAAGTTAGCTTTTGTTACGCTAACGTCAATTCATTATGTATGTGTTACTTTAGCAGCATGTTTTAAACAGCCATGTTTACATTGAGTGACGGTGTGGTTATCTCTTTGTGTGTACGTTCTGTCTGCACGTAACTTGATATGTTAACAGGTCGAGTTACTGTTATACGTAGAGTCTGCTAGCTTTAGCCTAAGGGCGTATTCACACCTACCTCGTTTGGTCCGGACCAAACGACCAAACAGACCAGATTTTCGTTGGTTCGGACCTTTTGGGATGGTCTGAATACAAACCACCGAACTCTGGTCCGGACCAAACAAGCGGACCGAGACCGAGCTGAAAGGTCGGACTCGGTCCGGATCAAATGAACCCTGGTGCGGATCTTTTGGAGGTGTGAAAGCAGACCGGACCTAATCCCAGACTTTTGCTTTTTTGTACCTCGGGAGCATCCGTTGTTTGTCTGCTGCTAGGTAACAGAACAGAGCGTCGTTCTTCTAATTACTAGACCGGCTGTGGTAAAGCTAACGAAAGACCGAATCAGCGTTCTCCTCCGTAGCCGCTTTGCCCTTTGTCGTCGTTGTTGATAAATTACTTGTACAGCAGCATAGTAATTACACAGTTGTGAAAATAGCAAAACGTTGAAAAACATATAGTTTTGATTATATTAAAAGCAATAACGGCACGGAAAGCGTCCATGGCTACATTCACTTTTGGACTTAGCATTTTGTGTTGCGCGTGTCGATTCTGACCAATAGCCGAACGACTTCAGGGCGCGAGGCTTTGTTGACATATTTTGGTCTGTTTACTGAAATGTACAGTCTGAAAGCAAACCGCACCAAAATGAAAAAAAAAAGGTTCGGACCAAAGCAAGTGAACTATCGGACTTTCCTGGTCAGAATACGCCCTAAAAGCCACAAGTGACGTTGTGCAGCCCTAACCAGGACCTGTGCGTTTAGTGCGCTTACAGTAAAGTTGGGACACGCACTGTACAGAATGAAAAATCAGAAAGCTTTAGTACAGGGTCAGTTAATAAGCTATGTATTTTTGTTCTGTTTGTTTGATAGTTACAACCATACTATTTTCTTAACACGGAAGACTATACTTATTTTTTCTTTTTTTTTTTTGACTAAAACCTTTTTGACTTTTCGTCGACTAAAACTGGACTAAAACTATCACATATAGAAGTGACTTAAATGTGACTAAAACTAATAAGCATTTTAGTCCAAAAGACTAAGGCTGTGTTCGAAACCGCCTACTACATACTACATACTTGAAAACGGCATACTGATCGATCAGACAGTATGCAGAGCGTTTACACACAGTGCACTCCACTCCTGCCCGAGCCGAAATCAGCCAGCCTGAAAAGCTGATTTCGCTTAAGCTATAAACTCTGTAAATATATAACTTTAGCAACATTTGAAACATTTTCAGGCAAAAATTAGTCATTTAGACCCCCAAGGTGTTGAAAATCTGACAAAATACCAGATATTTACAATTTTGTTCCCACAAATTCGGCGCTGCTAAAGCTAGTCGCAGTGAGCAACGCACTTCCGGTTATGCCGTTTTGACTGCTCTCGTCCCGTTAACGGAATTTGACCGTTCAAATGGCGATGGGCAACGTCACGTTGCGTTGCATCTTGGGTAGTTTGAGTGTGACAAGTAACCTCATGATGAATACTCAACATTTCGGCAAATCTAGTATGCATCTAGTGTACATCCTTGAACTTAAAAAAGTAGGACTAGTAGGAATAGTAGGAGAAGTAGGCGGTTTCGAACACAGCCTATGACTAAGACTAAATCTAAGATGGTTGTCAAAAACAACACTGCATCCAATGAATACCAAGTATCGTGGTGATCCCACCCCCTCTGGTCGTTCAATGCGACTGACAAGCAGTGACCGCAGGTCATGTCACTCAGGTGTGGGCTGGTGATTGGGGGAGAGGAGTGGGCGTGGGCCAGTCTGTCTGCAGGTCTGGTGCTCTCCTGGGGTTGGTTGCGGAGCAGGACTGAAAGTCACCCTTGTTCTTTGATTGTACTGCTAGTGTAAGACTTAATAAAGAGCAGTTCGGCAACCGCCAGTCTCAGAGCCTCCGTGAAGTCACTACAGTATTATTATTATTGTTTTCAAGCCAGTTCGGGTCTCATTCATGAAACGGATTTGCACAAAAAAAAAATCTCCACATAACTGCTAGCTACGTCTTACCTTATGTCACGGTTAGCCACAAGATAGCTTTTCAAGCCAGTTCGGTAACTAAATAGCTGGCGCTACCTAACTGAAAAACGTTGATAACTAGCTAGCTACTGGCTAGCCTTTGACATATTGAACTGAAACCAATTGAAGTTGTGGCATTTCATATCATTGTTGTTCTATGAACCGTTCTTAAAAAGTCTGCTAGTTGGCGTTGGCTAGTATGCTAGTGGTGGCTAAGGCTAGCAGAATTTCTGTGTTTTTTGGAACCATACAGAGGAGTTTTTCAGCTCTTAAACTCATCAAAAATCATCTGCGTTCAACTATGTCAGAGAACAGACTCACAGGTTTAGGAATTCTCAGTATTGAGTCTAAACGTGCAAGAAATTTAGATTTGGATGAGTTTGTTAAAGGTGGGGTAGGGGATCTTTTTCTGGAATTTTTTTTACATATTGCTTAAAATACTCTTCACACCCCCGTTGCAACCAATTAATTAAAAGTTTTGACACAAATATGAAAAGCTTTAGTGGGCTCTGGAACGTACAATCTAGGAAAAACAGTATCCAATCGTTGTGAACGGACCGTTCACAATGATTGGATACTGATGCCGTCTATCAAACTGCAATCTGCTCCTCCCTCCCCCTCCTTCCCCCTGTGCGCGTACCCTGCTCCGTGAACGAATCACGCGTCCAGAAGCTTGGCAGGAAGCTAAACTAGAGCCAGCTTGGCTAGCACCTAGCATTATTAAACGTATAGTTAGCATATACTAAATACTAAATAGGGCAACGATCGATGCTTGCTGTCAGAACAGCGTTCGTGCACCTTCGTGCTCGTTCATGTACTCTAGAGGCGTGCCTTCGGGGGGAAAGTGAAGAAAAGGGTTGGGACTTTTCACCGGTGTATTTTCAAAATGCAGCTTCGCTGGACTCAAAATCCAGGATCTCCTACCCTACCTTTAAGAGATTTGCTGCACAGCACAGCAATCGTCGCATACAGCTTCTGTAAATTTGATACTGTATAGCAATCAGTTGATATACATGTTTTGTTGTTGTTAATGGGGGGGAAAAATTTCTGCTGCTACAATAATCCCAAGGGAAACACTGTTTTAATGTACTAAAAAGTGGAATGCTCATGTATGTAGACCAAATATTGAATTTATCACACTTGGGTGTTGAAAAAACTGTTTATGGGCTCATATAAAGTACAAAGTAAGATGGGCTTCCTAAAAAAATTGCCACCCTACCAGCTTGCGTCTGCCATTGGTTCATAACAATGTGAAGATAGAAGTACTCAAAATTGAACTTACTCTTCTGCTGATATGTCCTGTAGCCAGTGGTGTCAAAAGTACACACATTTGTTACTTAAGTAGAAGTATAGATAATGCAATTTAAAAACACTGGTAAAAGTTGAAGTATCAACTTGACCTCTTTACTCAAGTAAAAGTGAAAAAGTAAGTGCTCCAAAACCTACTTAAAGTATAAAGTAACCTTTAAATAAAAAAAACAACTTTTTTTTAAAAAACCCACACAAAAAGATAGATGCCACTATATGGATTGCAAGCTTAATTTGAAAACTAATTAGTTATACACGTGGGTCTTGGGTATGCAGAGTTTGCGTTGCATTTTCCACGAGTCATTTTTGCACTCGACTATTTCGAAAAATTCTTTGAGATAGGGCCTAGGATGAGGAAGGTCTTGTTGATCTCCGTCTCCATCTCCCGATACGCTCTCGCCTGTGTCCGACCTTTGAGACATTTCGCCATCTTTTTCTGAATCCGTCATTGTGGCGTACACACTTCGCGTTTGCAGTTTGTAGAACACCAGAGGTCCGTTTCACGAAGCAGGTTTAGTGAAAACTCTGAGTTGATTAACCCTGAAATGAGGGAAACCCTGAGTTTTCCGTTTCACAGAGGGAGGTAACTCAACCCCGAGAAAGAGGGGTAACTCTAGCCTGTTTCACAAAGAGAGGTAACTTAACGTCTCGGTTACCAGAGTAACAGACTCTCTGAACCTAACCTGGTCGGGACCAGGTTTTCCTCAAGAAACCTTGAGTTTCTTTCTGTCTCCGCCCTCTTTCAGCCACACACAACATTTGATTTCCTCATTCATTCAGTTAGCATAGCGAGTTCTTCTACTTCTATAAGTCCATTACGCACAGTAGGAGATGCCTTTTTTCACGAACATGTCCTTTTGACAACGATCCCGTGGATGAAGGTGCAGCATTATTGCGCAGAGAAATAAATATTCGTCGGGAGATGGTTATCAGACCGCGCATAGATTTTTGCATTTACAGACAATTATCTTTTTGAGCGGCACCATCAGAATTTTGTTGGGACAAAAGAAAAAAAAGACATAAAAGACAAATAAATATTTGTATGAATAGGCTTAAAAAAGACATATATAGGCCTATTATATTTTATAAAGACACTCGTGTCTTGGGGTGGATTCCCTCAGCCACTGGCCTTCCATTAGGGGTGGTGGTGCTGGGCACCACCCGTTTTACGGGCATCTGCCTTCTTTCTGTTGGCTCAGTAGAAGTCTGTGTTAGTTTAAATAGGCATAAGTATTTAACAGAACATGATATAGATGAGAAGACATAGTTTATGTGTGTGAAAACAGCATTATGTTGGGGATAAAATAACTGCACAGTCAAGTAGCCTCTTAATATTTATTTTACAGTGTAAAACATGATCAAAATGAGGTACCTCCATGTCGAGGTCTCACCTGTTTGAACAATGTTTTTATATTTCATCTTAAACTGCTGCCAAGTGCGCTTCTCCCCCGCGAGATTGCACCTAAATTAAATAAATGAATGGGTTACCATTCAAGCAGTTTCCCCTGTAATATTATTTTGATTGCAAAGGACTACATTTAAAGCAATACAATGTAACTTCTCAAAAAGCCCATTATGGAGCTCCCCCTACAGGCTTGGAGGTAATGTACGATTACACTGTCGTAAATACATCACCCTTTCGCTTTCACGTTTCACGTTTGTTGACGAACCGGCGAGGAGTCAGAAGGTGCAAGCTATGCCGACCAAGAAGATAAGAGTAATCAAATGTACCTGGGAGCGTGAGAGGGGTCTATTTGTTTTTGCGGTAGGTGTGCCAGAAAGCAAGTCGAAGTACTTCCGCTCAGCTCCCAGGCCGCTCCAGCAAAGTTACATAGCACAGTTTTTCCAACTCAGACCCCCGAAGGGCATAGGAGACAGGCCAATCGTAATATTAAAACTCATTCTAGCCGCACAATTTTTTTTCAAACTGTTATTTTAAGGTAGAAATGTTACATAGTATTGCTTTAAACTTACACTTTTGCTGCTGCAGCGGTGTTGCACTTATTTCTAAAAACGTATTGAAACTCGCCATATGAGCGCAACCTCGATTTCCAATTCGAGGTTGGTGAAAAACGTAGCCCCTCCTCTTCACCGTTGCCATGGTGACTCGTCGAATCGGGGCTCCATTGATGCTGGCTTTTTGAAGTTGTGGCGCACACGCAAAACTCAAGGTGAAGTACTCAGAGTTGATTAAACTCACTCAAACCAGCGTTTCTGACGAATAGCCTAACTGATGAGTGTTTGCGTTATATGATTCATCCAATGACACTCGTTCTCACTAGGTGTGGATGGCGCCACTGATCTGTATTGGATGGCGCACATGACGTGAAATACATAAACATTAAACTGAAGACAAGAGTTAAAAAAAGGAAATTGAAGCCAAGAGTAACGAGGGTGTTTGTTTTGAAAATGTAAGGAATAGAAAGTACAGATACTTGTGTGAAAATGTAATGAGTAGAAGTCAGAAGTAGGCAGAAAAATAAGTAATGGAGTAAAGTACAGATACCTAAAAAGTGTACTTAAGTACAGGAATGAAGTATTTGTACTTTGTTACTTGACACCTCTGCCTGTAGCATCGGAAAAATGCCACATGAACATGAAATACGATTTTCATCAAGGGGGTCTTTAAAGCTGCAGTCTGCAACTCTTTTTCAAGCATAATGCCTGGAACTGTCCGGGGATTCTGAAAGTAGTACATTAAATACCCCAATACAAAAAAAAAATGAGTTCTCTAGGTCTCCTATATGTCCCGCTAGGTCCCTCCAAAGCCAGCAGGTTTGTTTACAAAATTGCAGACCGGACCGGTAAAAGGTGACCAATCAGGTTTACGAGCTGGGCTCTGCTGCCTGTCAATCACCGATTGTGCACGCGCGATACAAGGTAGGCTCGTCCCCATGCTTATTTATCTAGACTATTGAACTTCATTACGGGCTAGTCTACTTACTGTGTCTTCCATGATCGCAAATGACAGGTGAGTTGATGAATGAGGAGTCGTGTAAGCGCAACTGGCGTGCACGTCTACGTGCACGAGTTCTCATGTGTTTTGATAGGGCGGGACAGGAAGTTGAATAACTTTTTATTTTTCGGTTCAAAAATAAGCATTTCTTGCATTTTGCGACTACGGAGGTCACCGTTTTCAACTTCAAACGTTCTGATAGATCATGTAAACTCTTAAAATGCCAAAAAGTAGGACTTTACGTATGACATAACAAATCCTGCAGACTGCAGCTTTAAACCAAAACCACAGCATGGAGTCTAGAATCCCGAAACAAAGCGAACACACACCAAACCGAGTAGTTAGCTAGCTAAGAACTGGCGGACATTACATCGTTCACCTTGCATAAAAAAAAGCCGGATTAATATAGAACATTTAAGTAAATGGCAGCCAGCAACCCTGCAACATTACTTAGCAAAGACTTTGAAGGATAAAACTACCAAACATTGACAGTCACTTGACTAAAATCACTCTGGAATAACGAGAAATGGCAGTTAATGTTAGCAGTTAGCTCACAATAACATACATTGCCTGAATCAGGCTAGTTAAAGTTAATTACCTACAGTAGTGTGAGCGGGAATGTTACTTACCCTTAAATTTCCTTGCCTCCTCTTCATTAATTTGTATTCCAGCTTCAGTTTTATTTTTTTAATTAGCTCATCTGTGGACAAGCTCGATAAAGCAGAAGTGGTCGACATATCCGCCGTCTGAACTTCTAATGCATTGTCGGAATCCACTCCAGATGGCGAGGATTCTAGAACACCGACCTCTGTTGGTTTGTTGAAATAACGGCAGGAGGGTGACAGCCTCTTGGCATTTGAACGGTGATGGAATAACGGCGTTATAAATAAACGGCGTTACTAACTGTGCTACTTTTTTCAGTATCGAGTAGTAACAAGTTACTGTTTCCTTATTACAACGGTGTTAAATTCAATTTCAATTAATTTTTATTTATAAAGCGCCAAATACAACAAATGTCATCTCAAGGCACTTAAATAATAAAGTCCAATTTAAGCCGATTGGAATTCAATTCATTGTAATCATAATTATTTACAAAATAATCCAATTACTAACAATACAACTACATATTTAAATTGAGATTTTGTGAGCACTGAGTTGCTGCACCATTTGATTGTACCTTAAGTTTGCTAGAAGTACACATCTGTACCTTTTGCTATCAGCCATGAATTTGCACCTTTAAAATGAAACAAAGGTCCACAGTTATTACGTCAAGGACCATTTCTGTACCTTACAGGGGACTTTTCGGTTTAATGTACCTTTTGAGTACAGAAAAGATCACCCCATTTCTCTGTGTGTACTACAGACTGTCCAGTCTGAGTGCAGCTGAAGGGGAAAACACAGGTGAGGGACGTGAGGCTGATTGCAGGGAAGGAGAGGGTGGCGTGACATGAAAACTAAACAAGACCTGAACCTAAAACATGAGAAAAAAAACTAAAGACATGAACTATAAACCAAAACATCTACAACTATAGACCTAAAACTCGTGACATGGCGTTACAGTCTGGTTTAGACACTATTCCTTTGATTCTGGCAATGTTTTTTAGATGGTAAAAAGCTGCCGATGTTATTGATTTAATGTGGCTGTTAAATTTCAACCCTGAGTCCAATCCAATATTACCCCAAGATTTCTAACCTGATTATTAGGTTTTAGAGAGAGAGCCTCAAGGTGACTTAACTTGTTCTTGGGCTTCCAATAAAAGAATTGGGCTAACAATTGGGGAGCTGTTAAATTTTCTTATGCATAAAACAAGTAATGCAGAGGCTCTGGATTACAAGAACCAACTGTTTCCCAAACCTTTTGAATTGATAACCTTTGATACCCACAAATTAGTCGTCAAAATAATACGCCTCCCTTTAAAGCATATCAGCAATCTGTGGAGGGGGGGTGTGGTGCATCAGGTGCAGAGGAGAGGTGGGAAGGGCTCAGGGGACAGGGGGAGGGGAGATGATGGGCACATCTGCACACCATCAGCTAATCATTCTCCCCTTTATCAGTAGCATGCTGGTCCGGGCGGAAGAGAGGAGAACCAGGAGATGACCTGTCAGTGTGACGACAGGGGAGTGGAGAGTGACGCCTGGAGAAACGACTGAGCATCCGCGTGAGCCGGGTTGACTAGTGAAAATAAAAAGGTTAACTCGCAATAAAGTGGTCTGTATATCTCTTGGGGAACCCACGGTGGCACAAGCCTGCCACAACTGGCGCCCAACGTACCCCTAACAGCATGACAGAGCCACAACAGCCGGTGACCGCTCTGGCAGAGATGCTGAGGGAAGTGGCCAGGATGAGCCACGACCAGGCCGCTGCGAACAGGCAGCACCTGACGGCTCTGCACGACCAGGCGGAGCTGGAGGCGATGCTATCCCAGGCAGAGGCGGGGGCACAGGGGCCCTCACTCGCGGGGATGACTATCCACAAGATGACTGCGGGGGATGACCCGGGTAAGGATCCAAGGGGGTACACATCAGGCGATGGTGGACTCAGGCTGCATGCAGTCCATGGTTCACCAGAATCTGATTCGGCCCGGGGCTTTGATAGAAGCGCTGGGTGGAGATTAGATGTGTGCATGGGGATATTCACAGATACCCTGTTGCCTCAGTGGAAATTCGTTATAAGGGGAAAAAGCATAGTGTAAAGGCTGCGGTTAGCTCCCGCCTGGCAAACCCTCTTATTCTGGGTACTGATTGGCCGGGGTTTGATAAGCTAGTGGGGCAGTGTGTGGGGGTGCGCTCACGACCGACAGAGAGATGGGATATGGGCGCAGTGCTCAGTGGTGACGCAAGGTTGTCCGACGCTGCAGACGGGGAGGGGGAGCTGGCGGCGCCTCCACAGGAGGCTCCGCAGGTTCCCGTGTTTAACTCCATGGAAGATTTTCCACTTGAACAGTCTTGTGATGATACTCTACGCTTTGCCTTTGACCAAGTGATACGAATTGATGGTCATATGGTGCGCCCTGACGCAGCGTTAACGTATCCACACTTCTCATTACAGAAGGACAGGTTGTACAGAGTGAGTCGTGACACTCAGAATGAGAGGAGATAATTACCCAGTTGCTGGTACCGAAAAGCCGCCGGGAAATGGTTTTCCAGGCGGCTCATTATAACCCGATGGCTGGGCATATGGGGTATGAGAAAACACTGAACCGGGTAATGGCCCGATTCTATTGGCCTGGCATTAGAGCGGACGTTCGCCGCTGGTGTGCGTCCTGCACTGAATGCCAGTTTGTTAACCAACCAGGCCATCCCGAGAGCGCCGTTGCAGGTACAGCACCGTGGAGAAGGAGTGCCTGGCCATCCGGTGGGTGGTCGATGCTCTGCGGTACTACATGTTGGGGCGGCCATTCACCCTCTGTTCGGACCATGCTCCCCTCCAGTGGCTCCACCGCATGAAGGACACGAATGCCCGGATCACCCGGTGGTACCTGGCCTTACAGCCATACAAATTCAGGGTGGTCCATAGGCCGGGGACGCAGATGGTTGTGGCCGACTTCCTTTCCCACTCCCACGAGGAGGGGGGGGGGGGGAGTAGGTTAGGCCGGACAGCTCCCCGGCCTAAGTCTGGCGGTGGAGGTATGTGGAGGGGGGGCGTGGTGCATCAGGTGCAGAGGAGAGGTGGGAAGGGCTCAGGGGACAGGGGGAGGGGAGATGGTGGGCACATCTGCACACCATCAGCTAATCATTCTCCCCTTTATCAGTAGCGTGCTGGTCCGGGCGGAAGAGAGGAGAACCAGGAGATGACCTGTCAGTGTGACGACAGGGGAGTGGAGAGTGAAGCCTGGAGAAACGACTGAGCATCCGCGTGAGCCGGGTTGATTAGTGAAAATAAAAAGTTTAACTCGCAATAAAGTGGTCTGTATATCTTTTGGGGAACCCACGGTGGCACAAGCCTGCCACACAATCCAAAAGACGGAGCAGAGGATTCATCACAACAACTCCGGTCTAACCAAAAGTGTCTGTACCTCTCCATCAGTACAGATGATGTGCTGAAGTACTGGCCTGATGACTTTAAGATGTCATGCACGTTTCCCTTGTACGAGAGAGACGAAGAAACTCCTCCTTTTCATCACAAAAGGAAAATGCACGTTAATGATGTAGTGTACATCAAAGAAATCGAGAAGCTGGCTGTCACAACATCTGACAGAGAACTGCTATTCTATGAATGTAACAAAATCCCACAATTATTGAGAATTTCATTCCGCTTAATTGTGGATGAAGACAAAAGAATCCAAACCATTAACTACAGCCACAGTGAGAAATAAGGTATGTTTTCCTTTGGAGATTCAGAAGGATTTTTATCCGTATTCATTTCCTACGATGTGTGTGAAAATGGGCTCTTTTGCAAAAACATGTTTGAGAAAAAAACCCTGGGGCACTATCCAGTTGCATACACTTCATCCCTCCTAAAGACTGTTTCCAAAGATTTTGTTTCTTTCAGGATTCCCATTTTTCCTGAAACATTCAAAAATTTGCAATACTTTCCTTGTATGGAATCATTCATCATCTGTGGTGAATCATCTAAATCCATAGCCGTTGTTACTTTAAGCACATGCCCTGAGTCTGTCAGACCCAAAATCTCTAAAAAAGTCTTTGAATGCAGGGGCCATGACAAGTTCTTTACCTAGGCTGTGCTGAATATTCCCCTTGGTCACATTTTATAATGACTGGTGGCAAAGATGGCCTTCTGCGGGTGTGGTTCCCCCACAAAAACACATCAATGCAGGAGCCTTTGAAATAACTACAACTGATGATTGTTTTTTAAGACTTGATGTGCTTTCCTTTAGTTTTTTCACTTTAATTCTCAGACACACGTCAAAGCAAAGTGCTAAAGAATTGATTACATTTCCACTTCAGCTATTATTTTCAGTGTTGGTCAAGTTAATTTTAAAAAGTAATTAGTACTAGTTACTGCTCCCAAAAAGTAATTTGAGTTAGTAACTCAGTTACCACATTGTAAAAGTAATTAGTTACTCAGCAAAGTAACTGTGGCGTTATTTTTGTGTTCTATAACGCTGTTATGTTCTATAACATCTTTAACATCAAATATGTTTATATTAACTGATTTAATTCATTTAAGGTAAACACAAGAAACTTGTGCTAAAGGAAAAAAAAAATGGACCAGGCTCAGCGAATATTTCCCTATACTCCCTATATAGACGATATAAAAACACTATATACAGTAATTTAGAACATTCGGTATTTATTTGAACTCAATAGCAGCCTGCCATATGATGCATAGAAATAAATTAATAAATAAATTCTGACCCGAAAAATTGAGTGTTGTTTGTTTTCGAGTGGCTCCGTCTCCTTCGCTGGGGCTCACGCTAGCTGCCTTTGGGCCCGGGCTTGGGTTAGCCAGCTGCATTTGGGCCTGGGCTAGGGTTAGCCAGCTGCCTTTGGGCCTGGGCTTGGGTTAGCCAGCTGCATTTGGGCTTGGGCTAGGGTTAGCCAGCTGCCTTTGGGCCTGGGCTTGGGTTAGCCAGCTGCCTTTGGGCCTGGGCTAGGGTTAGCCAGCTGCCTTTGGGCCTGGGCTAGGGTTAGCCAGCTGCATTTGGGCTTGGGGGTTGGGCTAGCAGCTGCAGAAGCAACAAGTGCTTCATATTCACATGGGTTGATGAAAGGTGCTTCATTAGATTTGAGTTACTTGAGGCAGACGTGGATAAAGTTTTTTCCCCTGGGCATAGCGTGCATGTTACATACACATTATTGCCTTTTATCTCCACGGGTGAGAAGTAGTGCCGGTACTTCCAGTTAGAGAACGCTACCTGTGAACTTCCCTGGCTCGTCGCCACTGTCTTGTGTGTGTTTAGCGCATGCAGTGAGACAGCGTGAGCAGGGCATGATCCGCCCACCCAGCCAATCATCAACGCATTTGCAACGGTGTCATCATCATCCCCACCCCCGCTCTCTCCAGGCAGCATGCAGCTGATGTGTAGCTGAAAGCCTACAACCAAATTGTAGTAACGCGCCACTTTATATTCTCAGTAACGATAACGGCGTTGTAATGATGGGGAAAGTAATTGATTAGATTACTCCGTTACTGGAAAAATAACGCCGTTAGTAACGCCGTTATACTTAAAGGTAGGGTAGGAGATCCTGGATTTTGAGTCCAGCGAAGCTGCGTTTTGAAAATACACAGGTGAAAAGTCCCAACCCTTTTCTTCACCTTCCCCCCGAAGGCACACCTCTAGAGTACATGAACGCGCACGAGCGCTGCTCTGACAGCAAGCATCAATCGTTGCCGTATTTAGTATATGCTAACTATACGTTTAATAATGGTAGGTGCTAGCCAAGCTGGCTGTAGTTTAGCTTCCTGCCACGCTTCTGGACGTGTAATTCGTTCACGGAGGAGGGTAGGGTACGCGCACAGGGGGGAGGAGGGGGAGGGAGGAGCAGATTGGAGTTTGATAGAAGGCAACTGTTTTTCCTAGATTGTACGTTCTAGAGGCCACTAAAACTTTTCATATTTGTGTCAAAACTATTAATTAATTGGTTGCAATGGGGGTGTGAAGAGTATTTCAAGTAATATGTAAAAAAATGTTCCAGAAAAAGATCCCCTACCCCGCCTTTAAACACCGTTACTCCCAACACTGATTATTTTCACTGATTATTTTCTTCTAATTGCTACATTGGAATAATTGACACAGAAGGCTTGCACATACGTGGAAAGCATGAAATGAACTCTATTTAGACATTTACCAGGGCACAGTCTTCTTAAGTTGACGAGAAAATGCACTTGATGCTTGTTATTCCAAACAGCTCAACTATGAACTTAACCTGATCGTACAAACCCTTTTACACAATAAAGGTGGATTTTATCAGACAATGTGTATGTTTCCATTCCCGTTCAAAATCTATTTATTCACACATTTACATTCCTTTACACCTGTATAGTTTTTGTACTCTCGGATTAGCTTGATTTTTTTTTTTTTTTTTAGCACAAACACAGCCGCTTGTCTTTTTTGGTAGTTCACACATACCAAACAGAGGGGTCTCAGCACAGCATCAATGTGTGCTCACAAGCAGCAAGACCACATCACGGACTCAGCTGAAAAAATGTAAATATACAACATAAACTGAATCCACATTGTTAAGGCAAGGAAAGTTTATTTTTAGAGCACAATTCCAAGTGCTTCACAGCTACATAAAATCACAAAAAGGCAAATAAAATCATTCCATAAAACATAAAAATAATCATCAATAAATTACATTAAAAGCGAAGAGTGCAGATAAAAACCCTCCAGGTGTCATATGCACAGCTAAATAGAACTGTTTTCAGGCTGGATTTGAACATTGTCAGAGCTGAGGCCTGTCTCAGTACTGCAGCTGTCTTACAGCCCGTTTAGAGCCCAGTGAGCAGGCCGTTACAGCAGTCTAACCTGCTGGAGACAAACGCATGGATTAGTCTCTCTAAGTCTGGTTGAGACACTATTCCTTTGATTCTGGTCATGTTTTTGAGATGGTAAAAAGCTGCTGATGTTACTGATTTAATGTGGCTGTCTAATATTACCCCTACAGGGCAGTGGAAGGAACAGCTTTTTCATACCTCCAGACTATGGTCAAGCCCTACACCCCCGCCCGACCACTTCGCTCTGCGGCCTCGAGGCGCCTGGCTGCCCCGTCACTCAGTGGTCCCTGTGCACGATCAACACGGTCATGGCTTTTTTCTGTTCTAGCACCCCGATGGTGGAACGATCTCCCGACTGATGTCAGGTTTTGGAAGGAAATGCACTTATGATTTCTTGTGACCTGAAGTTCTTTTGCCTACCGATGTTGAACACGCTTATTGTATATCGCTTTGGATAAAAGCGTCTGCAAAATGACCGTAATGTAAAGTACACCTAGATTTCTAACCTGATTATTAGGTTTTAGAGAGAGAGTCTCAAGGTGACTGATAACACTTTCTCTTTGTTTCTGTGGACCACAGACAGTGATTTCAGTTTAGGTGAAGAAAATTGTTTTGCATCCACACACTGATCTGTTCAGTGACACAACGTATCTACAGGCCCGTGTTTTCCTGCCGTCAGTGACATGTAGATTTGAGTGTCATCTGCATAGTTGTGGTAGGACACATAGCTGCGTATTAGCTGGCCCAGTGGAAGCATGTAGAGCTTGAACAATAGGGTGCCCAGGATTGACCCCTGGGGAACCCCACAGGTCATAGCCATTTGGTCTGAGACGTAGTTACCAATTTCAACAAAATATTTCCTGTCCTCAAGATAGGAGTTTAAAGCACTACCAGAGATTCCCACCCAGTCTTCTAACCTTTGTAATAAGATTGCATGGTCAACTGTGTCAAAGGCAGCACTCCGGTCCAGCAGAACTAAGACTGAGGCTGCGTTCGAAACCGCATACTTCTCCTACTACTCATACTACTCATACTGACTTTTTTCCCGAATGCATGCTAGATTCTCTGAAATGTTGGGTATTCATCATGAGGTTACTACTCATACTCAAACTACCCAAGATGCAATGTAACGTGACGTCGCCGATTGTCATTTCCTGTCAAAACGGCAGTTTCAAGCTAGCTACAACGAGGGTACGTTCACTACCTGTTTTCAAAACAAAAGCACCAATTGTATCGTAATGGCTTTCCCTATGATAAAAGGCAAAGGTATTTTATTTTGTGAAAATAACCGGAAGTGCGTTGCTCACTGCGGCTAGCTTTAGTAGTGCCAAATTTGTGGGAACAAAATTGTAAATAGCCGGTATTTTGTCAGATTTTCAACACGTTGGGGATCTAAACGACTACATTCTTGCCTGAAAATGTTTCAAATGTTTCTAAAGTTTACAGAGTTTAGAGCTTAAGGGAAATCAGCTTCAGGCCGGTTGATTTCGGCTCGGGTAGGAGCGAAATGCATTGTGGGTAAATGTTCTGCATACTGTCTGATCGATGAGTATGCAGTTTGCGGTTTCGAACACAGCCACAGACTTTGTCTGCGTCTGTGTTCAGGCGGATATCGTTTGTCACCTTGATCAAAAATACCACGAGGTAGCTGGGAAGAGGATGATCTGAGTATCTTTGCCCAGATCTTTGCTCAATCCTGTCCCAGATAATGGGCAGAAAATGGATGGATACTTATTATTTTGTAATTCCTAGCTAATTACTTTAAAAATCCAAGACCACCATATTTAAGTGTTTCCTGACAGTGTTTTATTTTCAATTTTAAGGCCCCATCCACACGTAGCCGGGTATCTGATAAAACAAATATAATTTTCTACATTTGGACCTGTCATCCACATGAAAACGCATAAAAACGCATCGTAAACGAATGTTTTTAAAAACTCCGGGCAAAGTGAAGATTTTTGAAAACTCTGTTTATGCAGCTGTGTGTAGACAGAGATAACCAGAGTTTTGCGTTTTCAAACGTCACAATATGCGCCAAAACAACAACAAATCTGCTCTGATGTCAAACGTGCGACTTTTGTTTACTGAAAAAGCATGGATGCCTTGAGAACTGTGGTGGTTATTATTGTGCAGGCGCTGTTTACTGCCTTGATTTTACACGCCCAAGTCGTACTCCCAGAGGAATGGCATGACAATTTCCGCATGTCCCGGTCCTCACTCCTGTCGCTGTCGGAATTATTACATCCTCATATCGAGGGGCAGTCCACTGTCATGCGATCACTTGTCAGTGTGCTCAAAAAAGTTGCGTGCACACTTTATTATTTAGCTAACGAGGGCAGATTGCGCAAAACAGCAAATGCATTTGGGTTGTCAAGACAGGTGAAAACGCAGATGTTCGCTTATGTGTGGAAGGTGTTTTTTTCAAAAACGAGGTAATGTGGATACAAATTATTTTATAAACGGAGGGGGGGAAATATTCGGTTTTAAAAATACCCGGCTACGTGTGTACATAGCCTAAGACTAATTTTGGTGAAGGGATTGCTAAAATTGCCCGATCCTGGACTCTTGCAAACTGCTTAAATGTCAAAGCTTAATCTAAATGTGTAAATAGAACAAAATAAAAGAGCAGAAATCATAGAAGTCTTTCAAAGGTGACTTCATAGTGGCAGTTGAGGTAATAAGATATTATCTTGCTCAGACTGAAAAGGGCTTTTGAGTTTATAGCAATCCCAAAAAAAAAAAAATCCAAATAAAAAAATCATATATCCAGATAAATTTACATTTATTTCTAGACCAGTTTTGCCCATTCCACAATGAAGGATATGTTGGCATCTTGCATCAACGAATCAGAGTGGGCAATACATCTATGTATAATATGTCTTTGGAACATTTTGATTTTTGGAGTTCTCTGCTGTTCTGTGGGGTTGGTTCTACAAGAGTCCAGAACCATCCCGTTGCTAGGCAACAGTTTCTGAGCACTCCATCCGTGACCTCAGAGATGATGTCATAATTAGCCTTTAATGTTTCACCCGTGTCATAATGAGGTCACAAAGGAGTCTGATGACTTCACCAAAATACATATACCCAGTGAAATTAAAGATTCTCTGTATACAGCATTACAAAGTTATATCACTCGCACTAATTTCTAACAATCTTACGGTGCTTGAACATACAATAGTTGGAAACATGGCATATCCCGGAGAAAACTCTTCAGAAGAAGACCTGGACTTGGACTTGGACTTGGACTTGGACTTGGACTTGGACTTGGACGAACTCATTAACATGAAGAATGATGACCCTAGTGGTAAAGCCGGCAGTGAACTGGAAGAATCAGAAAAAATGTTCACTGCTGACGATATTCCAGCAATCCTCGAGGTATTCGGAAAATATGACGCTGACGGCAGCGGCGGCCTTGACATCGACGAATTTTCTATGGCAATGCAGGAGCTTTACAGTAAAGTAGATGAAGAAGAGCTGCGTGTGCTACACATGAAGATCGACACAAACTGCGATAAAACTGTGGACATTGGGGAGCTGTTAAATTTTCTTATGCATAAAACAAGTAATGCAGAGGCTCTGGATTACAAGAACCAACTTTTCCCCAAACCTTTTGAATTGATAACCTTTGATACCCACAGATTAGTAGTCAAAATAATATGCCTCCCTTTTAAGCATATCAGCAATCCAAAAGACGGAGCAGAGGATGCATCACAACAACTCCGGCCTTACCAAAAGTGTCTGTACCTCTCCATCAGTACAGATGGTGTGCTGAAGTACTGGCCTGATGACTTTAAGATGTCATGCACGTTTCCCTTGTACGAGAGAGACAAAGAAACTCCTCCTTTACATCACAAAAGGAAAATGCACGTCAATGATGTAGTGTACATCAAAGAAATCGAGAAGCTGGCTGTCGCAACATCTGACAGAGAACTGCTATTCTATGAATGTAACAAAATCCCAGAATTATTGAGAATTTCATTCTGCTTAATTGTGGATGAAGACAAAAGAATCCAAACCATTAACTACAGCCACAGTGAGAAAAAAGGTATGTTTTCCTTTGGAGATTCAGAAGGATTTTTATCCGTATTCATTTCCTACGATGTGTGTGAAAATGGGCTCTTTTGCAAAAACATGTTTGAGAAAAAAACCCTGGGGCACTATCCAGTTGCATACACTTCATCCCTCCTAAAGACTGTTTCCAAAGATTTTGTTTCTTTCAGGATTCCCATTTTTCCTGAAACATTCAGAAATTTGCAATACTTTCCTTGTATGGAATCATTCATCATGTGTGGTGAATCATCTAAATCCATGGCCGTTGTTACTTTAAGCACATGCCCTGAGTCTGTCAGACCCAAAATCTCTAAAAAAGTCTTTGAATGCAGGGACCATGACAAGTTCTTTACCTGTGCTGAATATTCCCCTTGGTCACATTTTATAATGACTGGTGGCAAAGATGGCCTTCTGCGGGTGTGGTTCCCCCACAAAACATCATCATGCGAAGAGATATTAAAAGGACATAAAACAGCCATCACAAATATAGTTTATAATCCAACAGAGAATGTCTTTGTCAGTTTATCTACTGATAAAAATGTACGTATATGGTCCGACGGTGACTGGACCTGCCGGCAGAGGATTTTTATTGTGGGCATGAAAGAGGCCCCAATTTCCACTGTATATTACAACATACACAACAACGAGTTGTTCCTGGCTAACTCGGATATAGCCAAATGTCTAGGGAGAGGAACAAATGATTTTCATAATTCTTTAACGTCCCACAACATGCCTGTGTGCAGTGTGCTATACCACAACATTTACAAGCAGATTGTCTCTGTTTGCATGAGTGGTATTGTGACTGTGTGGGATGTTCTTACAGGAAAGGCAGCAATGCAGTTTAGAGTCACTCCAGAAAAGTCTGTTGGGCACACTGCTATTGCCTTCGATCAAGCCCAACGTCAAGTCATCACAATATCTCCCGATGGGAAAGTGAAACTATGGAACTTCAGTAACGGGCAGGAGCTCAAAGTCCTCCCCGTTGAAATGCCAAAAGATGTGACCCAGATTATCTGTAAAGACAGCAAAATATTTGTTTCAGCAAAGAAATGCAAGACCATCTTTAGGCTGGACATTGAAGGAGGAGAAAACATATTTTTGGAGCACCACTTATTGAATGATATTTGCTCCATGGAACTCCACAAGGAAATTTTGATTACTGCATCTAATGAGGGAAATGTTGTCATGTGGGATACATTGTCTTTAGATGCTGTTTACTATCTAAAAACAAGAGAGAGCCTCCGAACACACCTGACATTTAGGGATACAGGTCACTCAGGTGTGATACCAACTAAAAAGAAAGTCAAAAGACTGGATCAGTCTAATCCTACAGAGGAGGAGAATGACGAGAATGTACGCCCCTTTGTTGTATCTTTGAAGACAAGGGAGGTTGATATTGGAACAGCCACACTGCTAATCTCAGCAGGTGGTTACATCGGTGCCTGGTCAGTTAAGGCTAAAGGAGGACAAATAGGAAAGTTTAAGGCGGTGGTAAGCAATGCAGTTATTACCTACATGATAACTGATGAATCTGAGAAGACACTTGTGACTGGTGACAGCACTGGAAGGATTTGTTTGTGGGATATTCAAAACTTTGGATACAAAACAGAAGCAGATACTGGGCCATGGCGTGTGTCACTGCAATCACCTCCACTGTTGGCGTCTTGGCAGGCTTGCCGTTCTGAGCTGGTCTGTGTTGCTTGTGATAATGCTTGTGCAAACATAGTCACTACAGGGCAGAAGAATATTAAGCAATGGACAAATACTGGTCAGTTTGTTGGCCTTTTCGGGAAAGATCAATGGGGGTCCAATACTACACAAGGTCAAATAAGGGAGAACATTGACAAGGAACAGGAAGAACAAGTCAACGCCCCAAAGGAAGAAACCTTTCCCAAAACATCTACTGATTGTGATACTGATATTCGAGAATTGGTTGGAAGAGATCCCCTTTTTAGACATTTGATAGACATAATACCATATGAACTCCCGGGACCCATTCTATATAAACATGTGCCTGGATTTAGGATCCAGAATAAAGTTACTCACCAGATTAGTAGATATATAGAAGAAGTTGAAGTCATAGAAAGTCTGATGGTTACAGGAAGGCAAGATTGCACTCGACAACTAAAGCACAAAGAAGAGTGCCAACAGATCCTTATCAGTAAGGCCCAACCCTTGTCACAGACCATATCAGGGATCATCGATAAAGTATCTCCATCACAACCTCTGCCTGCCACCAGGTATTCAAAGCAATCATCAGGAAACATACGGTTGCCACCACTCAAAAATAACAGCGCAGTAGAACAGAGGCCTAGAAACACAATCCAGCATGCACGTTTACCACCCATCCCGCATCCCCCAGTCTCAGGAAGACCTGCAAATGGTTTGCTCAGAAACAAAAACCCAGTCAACCAGAGTTCTGAGAAAACAAAAGATATACATTTACCACCCATCAGAGATCAGTTGCCCATCACACAGAAACCACGTCCACCTCTGACCCCACACCCCACAGACTCAACTGGATCCATAAAAATTGCCCTGAGACAGAACAGAACAGTACAAAAAAGGGCTGAGAACATAACCAGACATGCACTTTTACCACCCATCAAAGATTTGCAGCAAACACCAACCCAGTTCAGCCCACGTCCGCCTCTGACTCCACACCCCACAGACTCAAGTGGATCCATAAAAATTGCCCTGAGACAGAACAGAACAGTACAAAAAAGGCCTGAGAACATAACCAGCCATGCACTTTTACCACCCATCAAAGATTTGCAGCAAACACCAACCCAGTTTAGCCCACGTCCGCCTCTGACTCCTTGTCCCTCAGGTTCGACTAGATTTGCATCTCGTTTGATCAGACTCCGTAAACCTGTGGAACAAAAACCTGGGATGACGACTGAGGATAGGCAATTTCCACCCATATCAGCCTGGGTGCAGAAACAAAAACAGATCGACATCAAACCAGTGACATTTGTGCCCCCGAAGCCCATAGACCACTATAGATTGATAAAAAATGCACTCAAAAAGAACAGCACAATGAAACAGGGGCCTGAGAAGACAACCAAGCAAATACATTTGCCAAATATCGCCGATCATTTGCAGCAAAACCAGACCCAATTCAAACCAAATCCACCAAAGAACCCGCGTCTCTCAGGTCCGAGTCGGCCAGTAAAGAGTGCACTGAAATGAGACAAACAGTTGGGGGAGTAATTAGTATACAGTTATGGGAGACAGAGGCTCGTTCAGGTCTGTCTTCTCATGACAATGTATTTTCATTATTTCTCCCAACCAAGTCTTTCCTTACTTACTGCTACAAAAACAAAACATACAAAGAAACACACAGGCCCACCGCTCCGCATACGCAGAGTACGCAGAGCGCGTAGGGCCCCAAGTACCTGGCGGGGCCCCCCAAAATTAAGGTTGTTAAAACAAAATTTCATGATAGTTATTATATTATTACATTAAAGAAATTATAAAAAATAGTTATGAACAGGCCCAACGTTGTTTTTCTTTATTGTGTTCCCTATTACTCCATTTGGGCAAATTAGATGTGTTTACCTTATCTATAACCCCCCACCCCCCACCCCCCCACCCACACCCCTCACCCCCTTCCTGAAATGGTACAGTCTTCAAAGTTACCGCATCGGAGGTGGTGGAGCATCCTCCTACCTGACGTTTTCCGAGTTATGCCCGTTAACAGTGAAGAAGATTTAGAATGTCAAGTAAAAGGCCACATGATTCTGGCGCTGACAAAAGAAAGAAAAGAAAAGGGAGAGATGACGCTCGTGCATCCCTTGCTGGTAAATTTGTGTTTTTGGTGTAATTGTTTCGCTAACCTAGCGTTCAGTGATATTGCTGCCAGCTAACGTCAGCAACCTAGGCTTGGTTAGCGATTGGATTTGACGAAAAGTTTGGAGTTACGAACAAAATCTACGAATGCTGGCGACCGTGTGTAGAGTTTGTGTAAAGTACAGCACTGTCACACGCTGAGTGGCGCAGCAGGCCGCCAACAGGTGTGACGGGAATGATTGACATCTACCCATCATTCCCCTAAAAAGCGAGAAAAGTTAACAAGACAAACGCCGTAATGGCATAAAAAAGAAGTTATAGTAGTGTCGCGGAAAAATGGAGGAAGAAAAACGGCCTGAGGACAAAGGTAAGGCATGTGTTGGGTGATGTGGGCTGGATAGCTGGAGGGGGGACGTTTTTTGTGTTTATTTGTCCTGCTAGCTAGTCTCGGATAAATGTTGTGTACCTGGCTGGAATTTCGTTATAAACTCGGCTTCAGTGTTTGCCTCATGAAAGTTTGCTTATATTAAGATGAGAATGACAGTCAGTCCTGCCACGGGAATGACTGATTGACTCTGGTTTATTCAGATTCTAGCAGGGAGGGAGGCTGGTTGTTGTCCTGCTCTGTCATTGTTCAGTGGAAGTCGTCTCTCAGGTATTTGACACGATTTTGGCATTACTTAGGATTCATTTACTAAGTTTGGTGTGTTATTCATAGGCCTCTAGAAGTGTTCTACTGTTAGTTTTTTAAGTGATATACAAATATTAGGCATCCTGTTTGTTTTAGAATATTGTGGCAGTGAATCATTTTCCTTAGTTTTAATACTTTAACTAGTACAATGTGTAGATAAATGCAGAAACTTCTTAAAAGTGACAACTTCAAAAGCTCTTTTGTTCCTCTGGCCATCAGGATGTACAACAGCTTTAAGTGATGGCGCTTCTGTATTTCACTGGTCACTTTATATTTCATTTTGGTCTTAATTCACTCTGTCACTTAAGATTTTTAAACTAGTTTTTTAAATTCTTAGATTGTTTTTAAAGTGTTTAATTGTATAAACATTTTTTTTGCTTTATGTCTGCTACTGGATGCTTGAATTTCCTTCGGGATCAATAAAGTAACTATCTACTTTGTAATTGGGTACAATCTTTAAAGGGACGCTGTACATTACAGTTTAATATTTTAAAAAACTCAAAATATTTTATTTATTGTTTTCTTTATATTATATATTCTTATTAGTTTCACTTGCCTGAGTGGTTCAACTTAAGATGTTTAATTTAAACTCTAGCCTGTTTTGCTCATAAAGTGTAATTGATCTTAGTGTTCCATCTAAAGGGTTAGGAATCTCTTCATTGTAGTTTGACAAACTAGGGGCCCCCAAACTGTATCTTGCCTAGGGCCCCCACAAAGCTAGAAACGGCCCTGGAAACACAATATAAAACAACATCGAACAAACAAACGACGACAACTAAAACAAAATATACAAAGAAACACAGTATAAAACAACATCGAACAAACAAACAACAACGATGACAACGACAACTAAAACAAACAAATCAAATGAAAATTTGACACTGTAATCTTCAATAAATCCGTAGAATACATAAATTGTGATGTACTTTTTGTACAACTGTGTACAGACATGTGAAGATATTTCTCTTGGAAAAGAAAATGACTTAGAAATTCCATCATATGTATTCACGATTCAGAGAATCAATAAATTTTTGCTCATATTTGATCTGAAAGAAAAACATTTGCTTCTTGATTCTTGGGAGGGGTGAAGTATTTTCTATTTATGTTAAAGTCATATGTGCAAAAAACACGTAAAGCTTTTACACACATAAACGTGGAAATCTTTTGATTTTCACTTGTACGTGTGAAGCAGGTTTTACACATTTATGCGCCGATTTTTAGAAAAAGTGTTGCATTCTGCATAAGACAATTCACACATAGTTGTGAACTCAATAAATTGCTTGTTTAACTTTAAATGTTTTTCCATGTTTTTGTCTTAATTCAACTAGGTATTATCTGAAGCACTTAATTTACTTAGAAGAATCCCAACTTCCTACGCACTTATTTGTTTTCTAAATGGTCCTTTTTCCCCATTTGTCTAGGCACCTAACTTATTGCACTTACTCTGGCACTAGTGATACTCTTAGCTGTTTGGTTTTGGAAGGAAATGCACTTATGATTTCTTGTGACCTGAAGTTCTTTTGCCTACCAATGTTAAACACACATCGGTAGGCAAAAGTCGCTTAGGCAAAAGACTTATTGTAAGTCGCTTTGGATAAAAGCTTCTGCAAAATGACCGTAATGTAAAGTAAGAACGAATCATTTAAAACTAAAGCATATATTCATTTTTGTCAGTAAAACATGCTTCTTATTTTTAATTTTTTCTTCAATTGTAATACGGCCCATAGATAGCACAATTAAACCATGCATGTATTTTCATATAAAATCCTATGAACATAAATGCACTGATTTACAAATCCGTATTACTTGGTCTCAAACCTGCTAAATACATAACTAATTTCAAGATCTGAATCTGGAAGAGTTAATTGTGTCCTATAGTTAACAGTACAAGGTAACAACTGAAGAAGCTGCACCCTTTGAGAAAGTCAAAATATAAGAAGGCTGCGCATGCCACCTAAAACTTAATAAATGGATTCTCCTTCATCTTTTTTGGCATAATCAAACCTCATCTCTGTGTTCAAACTAAACATAGACATTAGTTTCAAGTATTTTCTTCTGGCACAAGGCGTTGAGTAAGATGGTCCACTTGCACTTTCAAATGTACAAAAACATGATTGTCTTTTTCTTTGTTGCACCAGTTTATATTGGGAGGAAGAGATTTTTCTTATTGAAATGAGACATTTAAATCATCCCAATGCAAGAGGAGAAGAAAGAGAAATTAGATTTTTTTTTAAATTACTGAGGCTCTCCACATGTGCTTCCTCGCTCACAAGTATTGCGGTTTTCTATGAATGTAAAAACAGTCTCGCTGCATGAAAAGAGGGATTTGTGTCACTGTGGACGGCAGTGAACATCCGCGATTTTGCCTAATTTTCGGACGCACCTGGGCGCTTGCAGGCCGACAAACTTTAAGTTTGTTGAGCGAGAAAATCATCGGAAACGAACCCTACTCGCTCACACAGCGGGGTGCTAATGGCCCAGCGATTAGCACCCCGCTGTGAGAGCGCCTGGACCTCTCACTGGCCTCGCTGGTATTGGACGAAAAAGGCACGTGATTACATAAAAAAGCTCCTGTAAAGCTGACCGCCCATTGGCCAATAAGGTTAATATAGTCATACTTTATATGGGCATATCACTCAGCAATTATGATTAATAATTGTGATTATTACTAATATTCCTGGGATGTTTGTTTACTTCATATATTCACGTCATTCTTATAAGCTGCACTATGACTAGGCTAATGCAGGCATGAATGATGTGAATCTATTGAGGAAATGAAAAAGGAAACTTTTTTTTTAAAGCGCTTTTATTGCCACACCACACAATGTACATAGCTTACATTGTAATAAGAACCATATTGATAATAAAGAATTGAAAACTATACACACACACTGCTGTAGCCTACAATATACACAATAAGCCTAAACGCCGCCGTTTGGAATCCGCATTCTTCGCATTACTCCGGTCCCTGCAGGGTCTGCGGGAGTTGTCAGACGTCCTCATCCTGGATCAGAAGCTGGCTTCTGGGAGCTGTTGGAATAACCAATAAATAATCCATGCACAGCATATTGACAACTTGTCTATAAAGTAACGAAAGTCATATTGACAGCGTATATGTTCTTACTCTCTTTCACTCTTCTGTGGTGAGACTGTGAGTATTTCGGGTTGGCTTCAAGACGCGCCTCTAGCACAGCACACAGGTCCGTCACGCAGCTAAAAACAAACAAACAAGAGGAATGAATAAAATGACCAGTGCTTAAAAGTATCAGTGCCAGCCGTGGTAAAAGTCAGCGCCGCTCACCCTCGATAGTGTCCCCGTCTGCCTCTCTGAAGTTCGGACTGTTTGGCACCGCCTCCTTCAAGCGACTCGTTACATCCATATTGTGAGGTGACAGTAGCCTGTAAAAACAACAGGCCTATGGTTAATAAAAAAAAACTGCATTGACGTAACGTAACATTGGGTCTAACTCAACTAGATATTGGGAGAACATTCACTTATTCTTACCCTTGATCTGGATTATAATGCCACCGTGAGTTATGCAGGCGGCGAGCTGCTTCCTATAAATTGAAAACACGAAATACATTTTTTTAAATAAAGCAACTCACACTGGTTTTCACGTGATGGACACAATTAAGTTGAGTTTAGCCTAAAGCCACAGTCAATAACCTACTCTTACCGCGATTTTCGGATTCTGTATCCGCCTTCTCTTGGGGGTGCGCTCTTCAACTTCTCTGGAATGTAACTCCAGGCCGTTCTCGACGGCCATCTTACCTCCAACCTAGCGAATCTCTGGTCGATTCCCTCCAGAACCCTCTCAACGACCGTATCCACAGTGCTGGCCACCATACGAGACATCCCGGTCATAGCATTCAACAGGACTTTCATTTTATCTGCCTGTAAGCAAGTGAGTAAGTAAGTTTAATATACAGCACATTTAAAATCAGCGAGAACTGTCCCAAGTGCTGTACAGTGTCAACAAGACTAAAATTAAACAATCAAATGGTCATGTGCAAGTAGAAAAAAACACACAAACCTGTAGACCTGCAGAGAGTTGCTGGGGAGTTGAAAGCAAGTCGTCTTCCAGCCATTGTATTCCGCAAACCAGGGCAGTTTTCACAGCACGGGACCTCAGCGATTTCTGTCTGCCTTTCTGCCGCCAGATCTGCTCCTTAAACTTTTTGTTTACACTGCACGACACAATGTTTCTCATACGTGATTGAACGAGAGCTTATGCGAGCCGTTAAGCTCCACCAATCATATGCGTATACGTCATTACACGGAATACTCGCGAGACAACCTCCCATCCTTTTGCTATTTAAAGGACTTATGAAACGAATTTTAATTGTTGGAATTTCACAGTTTTTGCTGCCGATTCTAAAGGTTCCAAGCCTTGCGATTAAAATGAGATATTGTCTGGATAATAATTTATCCGGGAAGTCATGTTAAAACAGGCTCAAAAGGAGCCACATTTTGTCTTTTTGTGCGAATTCATTTTTTTATGCGTGACGTCATAGGGTTGACACAGAAGTTCTAGTCGTCTAACTGTAATGGCGGCGTCTATGGCTAAGACATCAAAGCACGGTGGAAAATATTGTGTTGCTGGAGGGTTAAATGGTGTTAGTTGCAAAAATAACAGCTTCACTGAAGGCATCTCTCTGCACGTTTCCCAAACTAAAAAATACTGGAACTGAGGCTGACAAGGAGAAGGCAAACACAAGAGCACGGTGGATCGTATCACTGCCTGCTGCCGCCTGCCGATAGCTGCACCTGTTGCGGTGTTTGCTGCTCGGAAGCAGGGGACTGCTCGCTCTGCTCTTCGGTCTGCACACATATCCAGCTAGAATTTGGCGACGTTGTGAGTGGCCGGCCGTCTACCTCTGCTAGCTTTTTTGTGTTTTGTCATGTTTTTATCGTTTTCATCGCTACTGATGCATGATCGCCTGAGTCTCTTGAAAATCAGAGATTCTGTGGACATAATATCGATCACGTCAACGCTCAGACAAATTCACCGCCACCTGTTTTGGCGTCTGTACCCTCTTACCTATGGCATCTACCTGGTCGGTTGCAACGCAACAGCCGTCGCAGAAGAGATGGAAAGAGAGAGAGGTGGAGCAATATGCCGGCTGAAAGCCCACCTGGCTTTGCCCTCCACCAACAACGCTCGCCATCTGCTGTCTGGTCTCTCCGGTGATTGCGCCGGCTACGACATCCGAGGCTCCGTGGATCAGTCCTACCGATGGCTGCTGTCAGTCGTGCCGAGGCCGGGTGCCCATCTCCCTGCCGCCGACCCGTGAGGATCCGCAGACGGGGCCGCGCACTGGAGGATCTCCGACCCGTTAATCCACGCCATTGTTTATTAAGCTTACATTAAAACCATGTTATTATCACATACGTTTTTTTTAAGTGGCTGGATTTCAAAGTGCCACTTCGTTAGGTTTCAACGTGTCAAAGACAGCGCAGCAGAATGCCATATCTGCGAAACCGGCGTGTTCAAATCTTTTCCAGTTTACCACAGCAAACATACACTATTGTGTCATTTGATTGATAGCATCTTAATAATAATCAGTGTGTAGTAGGAGCGATGGCTGTTTTGTGCCGCCGATCCTGTGCCAAAAATGGTAACTTTCATTTCCATTAGCCAACCCATACGGGAGGTGCAGAGAGCCTCTACAATATAGATACTAAATCGATTTGTGTGGCTTAAATTCAACGAAAGTTTTTCCACATAATGTTAGAGGTGTGTTCTTTCGACCTGCTGATGTTTGTATCAGAATTTTGGTTCCTTTATGAGATATAGGTCCATCAAATGTATGTTATTTTCGCAGCCAGCCATACTAGCAAATAAGGGAGTCAACCCTATGACGTCACGGTCACTTGGCCAATTTCGCACCAAAGGCCACATAATTCACACTTTTAAATGGCCGTTTTAACAAGTTATGCCCGGAAAATTTAGTTCAAGTTGGATTGATGGTTTTAGAAAAAGACAAAAATTTAATTTGAATGATAGATGAACATTCGTTTCAGTTCATCTTTAATGTTGTCTGACCACAGCTGGCAATTTGCACTGTTTTGGCACAAAAATGGACTCTGCAAGGACAAAGAAAAGACCTCTGCGATTTTGTGACCATTGTGACACCGAATTAAGCCATACACAATAAAACACAGAGCGCACTACTGCACATTATGTATACAGGCCAGATTTCTATATTTTTATTTCTATATTTCTATTTTATTTAAGAAACCTTTTAGAATATTGCTGTTGCATGCTTATTTTATCTTTATCTTATCTTTATTATTATTAGTGGTGGGCCGTTATCGGCGTTAACGTGCTGCGATAATTTGAGAGTCTTATCGGGCGATATAAAAAATATCGCCGTTAATCTATTCTCAAAGTTGGGTTGGGAACTAGGTCAAAATAGGTAGCCTAAGCAAACTGTGATGACTTTTACCTTGATATTTTAGCTCGGGTGTGGGCTGATGTACTTTGTCTGCCGTTAGGTGTGATTAAAACAGAAGAACGCTACTTTTCAGAAGCCTGTGCTAGGCAGTTTATGGAGGTCGCTTATCTGTGGGGGATAGTTGACAAAATCTGCCCTGTTGGAACAGACAGCGCTCCTAATATGGTGGCCGCAGGGAGGATACTGCGCGTGTGGCGCAACAGAGACGCACTGCACACAACGCTATCTCAACAGCAGCACCATCTGGCCCTCCCAACAAGTGCTGAATATGAGAAGTTGGCGAAGCTAGAGAAACTGCTGGAGCCATGCATGTGAATAAGCTGGTCTGCCCTAATACTGCGTGTACACCAAGAGCGACCTCCGCGAGCTTCGCTTGAGAATTTGCTTTGGTAGCTTTGGTAGCTCGTGACGTCACATTTAGAATGTTAAATTCTTAAAGGCACCGTGGCTGTGCAGCACCCCCGCGGAAAAGAACATGAGGAAAGAGAGGGCAGGGACACGAATAAACGTTTTGTTATTTACAATTTGTTATACAAGATATACATCACGTTACAAATAATGTAAAACTACATTAGGTACACCTGAGAAGAGCAGGAATAGCAGAGGCAGCTGTGAAAATAAACTAAATTCGAAATAAAATCCGAAATAAATCCGAAATAAAACTTAATTGCAGTGAGAAAGGTATGCTTGGGGTTACTACACTATTGTATGGAAGCACTCGACACGGCAATTGCAACAGTCTCAGGATTAAACGACTATTGTTTGGATAGGAACTAAAGTTTACACGTCTGTTTCCGCGAACCCCGCGGATTGTCGGACCCCTGAATGAGCCATTTTAATCTAGATTAATCTAGATTAATTTCAAGATTTCAGTGAGATTAATCTAGATTAAAAAAATTAATCTATGCCCACCACTATTTATTATACATTTGGACATCCAGTGCGGGCAACAAAGAAAAGAATTTCATTGTTCAGGGAAACACGTTTCTAACTGCACATATGACAATAAACCTTTGAATCCTTGAATTTTGCCCACAAAAAGCGGTATTACAAAAGAGGTGTTTGGGAGAAAAAAAAACATATATGCATCACCTGTCACCAGCAGACAGCGTGCACCTCTTCTTTTTCAAGACAACACAGCAACAAACTTGGCTGGAGTTGGAGGTGATAGTGATGAACGTGTAGAAACAGGCCTGCCCACCCCCCACCTCACCTCACCCCACCCCACTTGAAAATGACTGTGGCAGCTCCCGACCTGATCACTGGCATTTACATATTAAAGGCTCTCCTAAGTAGGGGAGGGGAGGGGGGCATGGGGGAGCAGTTGCCAGGTCAATTTGCGACAACTTGGGCCAAGTTTTCACTTTTACCACCGCAAATGCAGGGGCTCAACGTATGCGGACATGTAAGGGGCCACATACATCCACAAATCCCTCTTTTCATGCAGTGAGTTACCCAACTGCTGCATAAAACAAGGTATAGCTGCCAGGCTTCAATTATGTGCCCCAGAATTGCTTCATTGTATCAGTAAATTTTTTTTTTTTTATCCATTGTAGGAGCCACACATTGATTTTTGAGTTGTTTTACTTTGTATTATTCTATTTCTTTCTGTGGGTGGCACTTTGGGTGTGTTTTTCCTTTAAATGAGCAGGTGAGCTCAGCTGTGATGGGATGAGCTTGGATCATGGCGGCTGGGTCAGGCTGAGCTTGAGGAAAAACTTTTTGTTGATCGTGAATGTAAACGTAAGCATAATAATAACTCGCACTGTCAGAGGCATCCTTGCACGGCTTGTGAAATGCATCAAATGAAGTAAGTGTCCTTTTATGTACAAGCTTGTGAGATGAAGCAATAAACAACAACATTCATGCAATAGTTCTGCGTGACGCGTCTTCAGTAGTAAAACCCCATGGCTGTGTTCGAAACCGCCTACTTCTCCTACTATTCCTACTAGTCATACTTTTTCAAGTTCCCGGATGTACACTAGATGCATACTAGATTCGCCGAAATGTTGAGTATTCATCATGAGGTTACTTGTCACACTCAAACTACCCAAGATGCAACGTAACGTGACGTTGCCCATCGCCATTTAACGGTCAAATTCCGTTAACGGGACGACAGCAGTCAAAACGGCATAACCGGAAGTGCGTTGCTCACTGCGGCTAGCTTTAGCGCCAAATTCGTGGGAACAAAATTGTAAATAGCCGGTATTTTGTCAGATTTTCAACACCTTGGGGGTCTAAATGACTACTTTCTCGCCTGAAAATGTTTCAAATGTTGCTAAAGTTATATATTTACGGAGTTTATTTATTCAGCTTTTCAGGCTGGCTGATTTCGGCTCGGGCAGGAGTGGAGTGCACTGTGTGTAAACGCTCTGCATACTGTCTGATCGATGAGTATAGCCCGATTTATGCCCTACGGAACCGAACGAAATTCGTCTGTCCGGTCCATACGTTGCTCCCGGAACTTCTACTTATGCCTCCGTCCGTATTGCGCACGTCCGTGAGAAATCCTCTAGAGGGCGGTATCATATATTGAGTCATTGTCGGCCGCGGGTTTGAGAAACATGGCGTCAATTGAGGAAGTTGCAGTCATACAAATGTATATACACCCTGACCATCTCACAAATCCTCTCCTCCATTACCTGGCATTTTTAAATCTTAAAATGTTTTAATCTTCCACTCTTCGTTCTTCTTCTTCCTCCATAACTTCCGGAGCCAACACGCTCCTGACTCTCTACTGCCCCCACGAATTCCTCTGGTATTGCTCCGTTTCGCCCGGAGCTCACCAGATTGCTAAACTCTTGACCTACGGACAAACTGACGGATGAAACGACCCCCGGTGTTGTTCCGAAGATATTCGCGAGGCGTCTGGCTGCTCTCTTGAGATATTCGGCCATGAAACGATTTCCTATGGGCAAGCTTATACAGGCACAAACTATGCTGTTTGTAATTTATTAATTACTCTACACTAGCACTGATAACGTGGAGGTGCGTCGCTTACTTAAAAAAATCCGGGTTACTAATTTTGAATTTTAGCCGAATGAATAAATAGGCAGCAGGTCTGTGGGCTGTCTGTGGTAGTAGCACCAGAGGACGTCAGTAACACCCACTTTACGACGAAAAAATCTAAATTACAATAACCCGGATTTTTTTAAGTAAGCGACGCACCTCCACGTTATCAGTGCTAGTGTAGAGTAATTAATAAATTATAAACAGCATAGTTTGTGCCTGTATAAGCTTGCCCATAGGAAACCGTTTCATGGCCGAATATCTCAAGAGAGCAGCCAGACGCCTCTCGAATATCTTCGGAACAGCTCCAAATGACCAACAACAAGCAGGGGTGAGTGGAACATCCTGTTATAATGTGAAATCAAGGGCCCAATGTCAAAAAACCGATGTTATCCTTTAACGTAGGGCATAAATGGGCCTTATGCCGTTTGCAAGTATGTAGTATGTAGTAGGCGGTTTCGAACACAGCCCATGTCTTAGCCGGCCGCGGCGTTTGTATTGGTTTTTAAGTTTATACGCCGCAATATCCATTTTACTTGTGGTTTGAGCCTGACTATGTACTATTTTCTTTTAATTGTCACATGAAATAAATACTTTTTAAGTAGTGCACAGTCAACAATTTTCTTTTTATTATGGCTGTGTTCAGGCAGTCTACCTGTGCACTCACCCTCGACATCATGTTCGCAGTGTGTTGTCCTAAAAAGGGCATATGGGTAGCCAGCAGTTGCATTTCAACAAGGCCTACGGAACTCTGTGTCACATGGTTATGACTTTTTCCAGAAAGATGAAAAATGGAGTCTTTAGAGCGCAACTAGGCCAAATTGGATATAGTTATAGGAGAATTCTGGTATTTTTACAAACATATCCCATCTGTTGGAGACCAAGGAAAGTTTGCCAAAGGGAAAAACACGAGAAATTTTCATGCCCGCTGCGCAAAGTTGTCCGATTGCGCTGATTTCCATGAAAGCGGGCTGTATCGGGCAAGCTTTTAACCTTTCCTGAGGCTCTTAACGTGTATCAAAATACTTTTGACCGAATTGGCCGTGGTGTCAGTAGCAATACAATTCAACCCAGGGGCTAACCATACCACTAGCTAGCACAGACATTATACATTTTGAGAACATCAAAAACAGCGCACTTACTTTCTCAGCTTCCGTGTTCCACAGTCGTGCGCACAAATTAATCGATTGCCGAAGTCATACACATCACGGATGCCCGCGAGCCATTTTAGACTATGCGAGGGAGTGTGTGTTTTTTTTTTTTTTTTTTTTTTGTTCAATGTGAGTGAGAGCGTGCAGGCAATAAAATAACTCGTGCACCATGCGCGTATCGACTGCGCAGGCACGAGAGAGAGAGGGGTGTGGGGAGAGGTTGCTTGTGAAACCTGTGCGTATCTGTCCGAAGCGATGCTCTGTTCAACGAGCGTTCAGGGCGACTGCTTGTCAGAGGGCGGTTTATTCAGCAAAATAAGCCAATAACCTTCGGTGTGGGAGGGTGAATCCATGAGTAAAAAAGGAAAATATAAGACTCATTTTACAGCAGAATATAGGCCTACTAAAGTATATCCATGTCTAGTGAAGGTGAAGAATGATGACACCATGGCGAGGTGCACAGTATACTTAATGACTGTAAAAGACATGTGGAGGTAGGCTGAATGCGCCATCATCTGCATTTTATTTCTGTAGGTTAAATGCTGTTATAAAATAAAGCAAAACGTATCAAAGACTTATTTAAAGTATCAATACACATTTAGTTACTAAATTGTGTAGGCCTATATCTAACTAGCCAGCTGCAGTATCTAACTATTTATATCCAGCCTGTCTAAGCCTTTTAAAAAATCCCCAATTTAATATGTTTATATATTGTTGTTATTTTGTACACATGCACTCACAAAATACTTTGGCAGGCAGGCCTTTGAGGGAGGGCTTTACTTCTAGGATAATGCTGGAATTTTGTAAAGTGCTGGGAAGTCCTCAAATTTCTAAATCATTCCTATGGCTTGATTTTGCTTTCAGAGTGCCTCAGATTGATTCGATTGAATTAACAATGTTCAACATTTTGTTGAACATTGTTAATTCAATGACCCACCCCCCCACCCCGCCCCCAGAAGGCCTGCTTGGGATGAGCAACATTTCTGCTGCTACAATAATCCCAAGGGAAACACTGTTTTAATGTACTAAAAAGTGGAATGCTCATGTATGTAGACCAAATATTGAAGTTATCACACTTGGGTGTTGAAAAAACTGTTGTATATGGGTTCATATAAAGTACAAAGTAAGATGGGCTTCCTAAAAAAATTGCCACCCTGCAATATGCCTTCCACCCCTCTGCCACCCCATGTATAAATCTCTAGAATCGCTACTGCCGAGAGAGAGTTATGCTGATGGAGGACAGAGGCAGTCACAATGATAAAGACATTTCATTTAATGTGAATAAGGTATGAGTGTGCGTACTGTAAAAAAGCATAAAATCTATCTCTCTTTGTTTCTACATTTTCCTGCTTTTTTTGTCCTTCGCCAATCACATCGGTGGTTTTTGACTGCTGGGCGTATAAAAAGAAAAAACACATGAAAGATAATGTTGCTAATATTTTGCTAATGTCTCTTCAGGCTCCCACCAGCTGCAACATCCCACCTGGGCCAGCCACACCCACCACCTCCACTGGGACGTCATACCGCTCGGTATACTTTCATACTCATGTAACCTAGCTGGCTGTTTGTTTGTTTGTTTGTTTTCTGTGTGGTATACTGTTTCCGTTTTGTTTCCAATCATGGAGGCATATTTTACACTAACACGTGACAATATAATAACGTCTTTGGTATTTTGTTTATATTTTAAAACTCCTCAGGGTTCCTGCTCCAGCGCTACCATACCTTTACCAGCAACAGACCTTGCTCAGTAAGTACTCATTCATATTCATGTTCATATTTGTTTGATTTACTTCTCATTTACCTCTCAGTAACCTCTCATCTTTGATGGTCCATGTTATTTAGTTAAACATTCCTTAAATAAACAAACAGTACAATCTATAATTCTCTTCAGTCAGAAAGATGATGAGTGATGTGAATGCTCATCTGTTAGGTCTATAATTTCCTCTTGAATAACCCTTGTTTGTTATAGAAACATGCCAAATGTCATATTCTTTGCTGTGTTCTAGAATGACTAACAAGGAAGACATCAGATTTCCAAAGAGGAGCTTGAACATGTTCTTTCACTGAAAACCACCTTTACAGAAGCGGCATCTATTCTTTCAATCTCGAGGCCAAATTTCTACAAGTTACTGCAAGACTATAACATCCCAACGTCAAAATTTAAGAGCATCAGTGATCAACAATTGGATCTTGAAGTGTCACAAATAAAAACTGAACACCCAAATGTTAGAGAAGTGATGCTTATGGGGCATGTCCGCTCCAAAAACATTGTGGTTCAAAGACAACGTGTAAGAGATTCACTGCTAAGGATGGACCCAGTTGGTGTCTTAGCCAGGAGAAGAACAGCAATAGTTCGGCGAGTGTACTCTGTCCCACATCCAAATTTTAAATGGCATGTCGACGGAAATCACAAGTTGATTAGGTGGAAATTGGTTGTTCAAGGTGCCATAGACGGCTACAGTAGGATGTTGATGTGTCTTCACTGTTCCAACAATAATCGTGCTGAAACTGTGAGAGACCACTTCACTGCAGCTGTTGGACAGTTTGGCAGACCACTGCACATCAGGACTGATCACAGAGGAGAGAACGCTCAGATTTGGGAGGACATGCATGCAAGCAGGGCTGAAGGCTCTGTCTTAACAGGAAGTTCTGTACACAACCAGAGGATCGAGCGTTTTAACCGAGACTTGAACAAAAACTGCAGCCATATTTATGCACCCATTTTTTATGAACTGGAATCCCTGAGTATCCTAGACATAGATAATGCAACAGACCTATTTTGTCTCCATTAGCTCTTTCTACCCAGAATCAACCGTACTTTGGAGGAATTCTAAGCTGGATTTAACAATCACTCTATCTCATCTGAAGGAGATAGAACACCAGTTCAGCTTTTTAGTCTGGACAATGATTTGCCTCATCTTCACAACCCAGAACTCTCAACAGCAGGGATAGTTTTTTGTTCCTCACCAAACTCTAGAAGAGGATTTTCCCCATTGAATGGCAGGGATTTGCAAGAACTGAATGATGCCATTAACCCTCTTCTACATGACAACAACAATGGCAAAACATTGTTTCAGAGAACACAACAGTTTATTTTGGATAAACTTGTAAATGTGTGATCTCAGCATAACATGGACAACTGGGTAACATTAGCCCCATTGTACTTTCAAAAGTCCACTTTTGTAAAGAGCTTGAGGAGGAGTAGGATGAGGAGAAAGAACACATTCTTCAGTTTGTCACAACATATTCAACATCAGTGAATCTGAATAAACATGGCTTTCAATGGTGAGGAGGGGAATTAAAAAATGTAATCTGAAAAGTACTCCAAATTTCTACTTAAGTACCTTACTTGAGTAAATGTACATAGTTTCATTCCTTCACTACTGTTTGTTGAGTATAAAAAAACTAGTAACTCTAGTTGCTAATTTAACTCGAGTTAAATTCATAACAAGATGAAAAGAATGTGGAGCAAGATGGGAAAACACAAGCTATAGTCTTTATTTTTCAGCTTTCTTATGTAATGCAATTGAAACCACTGCTTTCTAATATGAACAAACTCTATATGCCTCAAATCTCCTCTATGGAATACATTTACACATGGACACCATCAGCCACTGGGCTGTAGTGGAAAGTTTTAGGGTTGTTACCATGCGAGGGGCAGAGGGTACACAGAACAACACAGCAGCCTGATGAACTGATTTCAGTGAATTATTAGTAGATTTACAGTAAGAATTAAAACTAGGACAGCACATTTATGCTAAAGTTGTGCTTGCAACAACAAAGCCTTTACTTGTACTTTAATGGTAGCTGTTAAACATCTCAAAACACAACAATACTTTAGTCCAGTTGTAGACAACATAAATACTAATAGCACCTCATATCCGAAACTAAAGAGTGGAATCCTGACATTTGTTTAAATGGTGCTGAATAAAAATCCATTCATTAATGCCACTAGGAAGCAGTAGTTGAATTCATCATCATCAGTCATTGTTGTTGCATTCACAAAAAGGTGAAGCTCGTTGGCACACGTATGTGCAGTGGGAAGATATCTGTCTTCATCATGAATAAATATTCATTTAGGAGTTGGATGAAAAACCAATGGCTGGGACTTTGCTGCTCCCTGTAGCAAACGCAAAGATGTGACCAGGGCTCAAAGTCTTCAGGAATGCCTCCTCCTCCTCGGTTAGAGTCCTGTCCCCATATGTGTCTCTCAGCTCTTTATCTAAAAGCAAAGGGAAACCAGTGTTGACTTGGAGACTCGGAAATACTCAGGTTTAAGAAAGACTGAATCAATGACTAATTGAATAACTAATGGTTTACTGTAGAGGTATTTTGGTGAAAAAGCAATGTTATTCTTACAAGCTATCATAACAACTGTATTCTTGTTACATGGTACATAAACATTAGATAGGCACAGCTTCATGAGTTGTAAAGAATAAAATAAATCTGTACGTTTCCTGGATTTCCTTATTGTATAATATACTGAATAAAAATACAAACTTACTTTCAAGACATTGGAGAAACTCCCTAAATGTTCCCATCATCAACTCCTCCCTAACTCTTCCGTTGCTCCCCAGTACAGAGTAGCTTGGTTTGAGAATACCAGCTACAAAATCAGCTGCTCGACCTTTGACCTTTCCTGGTATGTCAAGCAGCACATGCAAGCTGGGGTTCTCTCTCAGGAGTGATAAAACCTAGAAGGAAATTCAACACCATAAATGAAAGGCCATAAAAATGAGTAGTTATGGTTAAATGTGGATTTGACAATTCTTAGTAATTTTACCACAGCACGGAGCAAATATGATACAGAACTGTGAGGTGAATCTTACTCCATAGTGGGACAAGCCATCAATGAGTTGATCAAGACAGCTCTGCCGTTGCACAACAGTATGGTATAGAACTGCATTTTTCACAAACAAATCTCTGTTGGCCATGGTGACAACAAGTGGAAGACCCTCACCTTATATCGCCATTAGTCACAGCTGCTGACTGCTTTCTCCAAATCATCCTGCAAGGTTGCCTGTTGAACCTAAATATTACAGATCAGATCTTTAAAATCTTATTTTCTCAGGGTGGTCAGTGGTGTAGTGGGTTAAGCAGCCGCCCCATGTACAGAGGCTACAGTCCTTGCTGCAGTGGGCCCCGGTTCGAGTCCCGCACCGGACAGTCGTTTGCTGCATGTCTTCCCCCTCTCTCTGCTTCCTGTCTCTCTCCAACTGTCCTATCATTAAAGGCATAAAAAGCCCCCCCAAAAATCTTATTTTCTCAAATGACTGCATTTAATCAACATTTACAGAAGTACTATGTAGCATTTCACTTACACTTAGTTACCTACCAATGGCAAGAAAGTCATTTTTAGTTATTTATTGGGTAATATGAAACCAAAATTATTTTGATAATGCATTCTACCAAAATAAAAGTAACTGTACTGCTGTGGAATAGTCAAAAAAAGCAAAGGCTTGCTACAATAGTCTTCAGGTCAGAATATTGCCCATTACCTTTTTAGGTTGAAGGATGTCCCCAGACACAATGTAGTCCACGACACTCGGGGACAGGAATGCAGGTGCTTCAGCCCCTACAGTTATTATTACTGTAGACTTCATCCTGCCAATGGTTCCATACAGTCCATTTTGCAAGTGGAGAATGTTCAGTCTTGGTGTGCATCCATTTGGTGTGCCTGAAAGATTATATAAATTAACACCGCATTCTGTATCGTGTACTCTGGCATTTTCAAACCAATATATTTAGAAAAAACCTTCAAAAGCTCCACTGTCTTGGAAGATAGGCTTCACCAGTAATCGGAAAAACTCTCGCCTGGGACCTCCAAGGTCGGCAGCATCTTCCTCAGCGTCATGTTCATGGCTTGCAAATGTGACATAAAGCATCATGTCACAGCTTTGTGCAAAACAGGTTCTCTTAAACACACGTTGGGCTGTTGGCCAAGCATTGGCTCGACTGATATAGATCTGTCTTGTTTCCGATGTTATAACTCTCTCACTGTGAGCTTGTAGAAGGCCTGCAACTTCTTCTTTGCTCGGCATTTCAGATGACCTATATTAAAAAAAAGACAATGACAAAGATAAACAGACCTTTGGCTACCTCTGCATTTACTCCACTATCACCTTCAGTGCATGAGGAATTGTTCCATGTTGTTTGCGATGTTTACGCTGGTGTAAACAAGAGTTTTACTGTAGTAAAAAAATACTTGTAACTCTTACTTTAGAATATTAACATCACAGTCTTCTAGTAGACTACACTGAATTGCCTCTTCAAGATTCTCATCTTCCTCCAGATGAACAGGGCTGAGCAAACGAAGATAAACAGGGACAACAGAAAATTCAGCAGATAGCCCAGAAAGAGAGAGAGAGAGACTTATATCAGAGGTTCATAATGTAAATAGACCAACATCTACACTGCTGTATTTCTATGAAGCCCAAACAATATCTTACACAACTTGTGCCACATTATAAGGAAACAATCGTCTCGGGTCCCCTGCCTGGCCCTGATTTTCTCTTGAGTGCTGCTCTCTGTCTCCTGACATCTGGCCTCACTGTCCCTTGGTGGTGAAGGCACTGGACTCCGCATTGCATAAAGAAAAGGAAGTCAAAGGGAAATATTTTTGTAATGATGTTAATCTAATCTTTTCTAAGTGCAACTTAACCCTAATTCCATCTTTTAAGCGTGTTTCCTTTAAAAGGCAGCCTTTAAGGATTTAGGGTGAAGCAAAACTGAATGAGATGAGCAAGGTTTGAGAGTTGCCTCTCCCATTCGGTACAAATGACTGAATTGTGCTACTAAGCTCTGTCTACATCTCTTATAATGACTTGTAGGTAGATGAATGAAGACATCCAATCCAAATACAGTTTACAGGTCGCTTACAGTGATCCAACTGAGGCAGACAAAACAAAAACAAACTGCTGCTTAAATTCTGTCAGGTTGGCATTTAATGTTAAGCTTTGGTCACACTACATGACTTTCAAAGTCTTAAAGGGATAGTTCGCCTCTTTTGACATGAAGCTGTATGACATCCCATATTAGCAACATCATTTATGAACATTTTCTTACTCCCTGCTGCGTCCTGTGAGCCGAGTTCCAGCCTCGTTTTGGCGTTGACGAAGGTAGTCCGGATAGTTGGCTGGGGTCACAAAAATAAAGCGTCTTGTTTCTCAAAACAATATCCGTTCAAAAGAGTAATACATTTGCATCACAAAATCGTTAGCCATAAAACATCAGACCTCACAATCGCATGGCGCTATTTCTCTCTCCCTTCGTATCACTACAGGCTGTGTAAACCGAAAAGCAGACCGAGCAGTCCCCTGCTTCCGAGCAGTAAACAGGTGCAGCTGTCGCTATGAAGGGAGGCAAAAATAGTGCCAAGCGATTGTGAGGTCTGACTTTTTCTGGATAACCATTTTGTGATGCAAATGTATTACTCTTTTGAACGCATATTGTTTTGAGAAGCAAGACGCTTTATTTTTGTGACCCCAGCCAACTAGCCGGACTACCTTCGTCAACGCCAAAACGAGGCCGGAACTCGGCTCACAGGACGCAGCAGGTTTTTTTTTTTTTTTAACCATTCTGCTTGGGGTACCTAGCACACAGGTTCCAGGCTCTGCTAACCGTTGTGGGTGGGGAGGCTGTGCAGCGGGAGCTGGTTTCAACTGGACCGAGAGCCAGTGTGGCATTAAGCTGAAGAAGCTTGGAGGTGGTTCCAAATTATGGATGTTATGTGTTATTTGCTGTTATTTGCTATTTACGCTTCGGCACGCACTCCGCCCACCCCTGAGGGTCCCCTTTGTACGGTGGGAACGCAAGCTGACCCCAAAGCGAGCCGAACCGTAGCGTACTGCATAGTGGAAACGAGGCTTAAGATTTATATGCAAAGATAAATGATCTTTGTAAAAATTGACAACAATGTCAAGTTTTCAACTATTTACTTGGAATTGCGTTGTTTTTTCTGCATAACCAGAAAGAAGATAAACGAGCGACTTTATCATTTGACCACAGATGTCAAAAGAGGCAGACCCTGAGGAGGAGATGGGCAGAGTGGAGTGGAGTGGGTCCCTCCGCTTTCCTAAAGTGACCCACTTGAACAGAGGAGTGAACTAACAGGTCTCCTGTAGTGTATCCCAGATATTTCATGAGGACCTCAGGATGCTGAAGGATTGTTCCTTTGAATGTGGTACAGCCTTCTGCATTTTCAGTGGTCAGTCCTCAGAACATGGTGGAGTTTTTATTTTCCCAAAAGCCTCTGCACGCATTCTCCAAACATTCATTAGTGGTTCTTGTAAATCTTTGGAGAACCACAGACTAATGTTGGCTGAATGTTCTGTGTCCACGTGGCGCCGACACGCTGCAGCACTCGCTGCTTCACCAAAAAGCCACCTGCCAACTTTCATTTGAACACCGTTTCAGCTTCATCGATGTGGCATTATTAGGAGGCCACTTTTACAATCAGCAGTTAGCGTCCGACCGGCTTGTGGTGGTTGTTTTCCACCTTGTGGGTAAACCATTCATGCTTTCATAAAGACTATAAAATGTGGCAATGCAACCTGGGAAGTTTCAGTAAGAAGTAGAGCAGAATCAGCAGTTTGCAGTGAATGAAAGCTTTATTTTGACTCTGGATGTATACAGCTGACTGAATTTGGTTCAGCAGTTGGCAGAGTCGGAGGGTCCTGCCTGCGGATCAGCACACTGCAGAGCCGGGTCAGTCAGTTGGAAGACGATGGGCATCCCTTCAGTCCTCCTTCTGAGTTTCCTAAGAGACGCCAAACAGCACCCGCAGAGTAAACATCACAGCATATCTGCCGGCTTATGGATTTTAAATTCTAAAAAACATTTCTATGATGAGGAAAACCAGTTGACTGTCAAAGGAACAGTAGTATTCCTATGTTTAGGCTAAGCTCATTGTTACAGGTTATGAGGTTGTGACTCAATCATTTTTTGTTTCATTTAGAGCAGGGGTGTCAAAGTCAAATACACCGAGGGCCAAAAAAACAAATTTGTTACAAGCCGAGGGCCGGACTGGTTCAATGTTTATTAAAACATATTGAAATGATTGCACATAGCCTATTGAACCAAGACACTGTATATTATTTAATGATTAAATGAATAAAGCAATATTTTGTTATGGCTCTGTCAGTAACTTCAAGTGAAAACATTTTCTACAGGCAAACAGCAAAAAATGTAATTGTTTTTAAAAACAAATTATGTTTCTTAATAATCAATATCTTAATATTAATATCTTCTGTAGCCTTTGTTCCGTGTCCATATTCTTGTCTTTGTGTTTCTGAGACGTTTGATAGTGCCTTCTTCGATTATATTCTTTCATTACAGCCAAACTTTCTCCACACAGAAGACACACAGGTTTGCCTTTTACCTCCGTGAACATGTACTCTTCCTCCCACCTGGCTTGAAACCCCCTGTTCTCAGCGTCCACCCTACGTTTAGCCATTTTTGAGGAGGGGGATAGTTGAAAGTTGATCTCTGCTCTGACTGCTGATGAATAATGAAGCTGCTTGTGCGCGCTGCAGTGACTTCGCGGGCTACCGTTGCATTGTGGGGAATGTAGTGTTGGTGCGTGCAAAACACCAGCGGGCGGCTGTGGCCTGCGGGCCGGTTCTAATAGTAATTAAATATCAACCAGGGGGCCATAGATAATTAATTTGCGGGCTGGATCTGGCCCGCGGGCCTTCACTTTGACATGTGTGATCTAGAGGATTCCCAAAGAGCTATGGATATCACAAGGACTCTTGCTGAAATGATCGTTAAGGATATACAACCTGTGTCTGTGGTTGAAGATGAGGGTTTTAGGAATTTTGTAAAGACACTCGATCATCGCTACAAGATTCCAAGTAGGAAAAATTTAATGGGAGACAAATTGTAGCTATTGTAGCTTTCTTTCACCACAGCACAAGAGCAGCAGAGAGGCTCAAAGAAATTCAGAAACAACCAAAGTTACCAGAACACAAACTGATCCAGTCAGTTGAAACATGGTGGAACTCTGTCTTTTACATGTTTGAGAGACTACTTGAGCAAAAGGAAGCTGTTACTACAGCACTTTGTCTTTGTGGAAAATGCTCACTGTGCTCGAGTGAGGAAGATTGGTCCATGGCTAGTCTCTCCATTGATGCCCTGAGACCATTCGAAGAGGTCACAAAAGAGATATCGACAGAGAAACATGCCTCAGTTTCAAAAGGGATACCCCTGGTTCCATTACTTCGGAGGTCAACTGCAACTCATGAGAGCCAAGGTATCAAGCTAGCTGCTGAGCTCTGATCACGATGCCAGCACCGTCTCAGAGCCATTGAAACCTTTTATGGTCTTGCTGTCAGCACATTCCTGGACACAAGATTTAAAAACCTCGGGTTCCGTGACATGGCAAATGTTGAAGCTGTGAAAAAACGACTGATCACTGAAATGCAGTCAGTGAACCGGACCTCAGTGTCAGCTCCTGAACCAAGTACAAGCTCTGCCACCGGCTCTGTCTCAGTGGCTGCTCCTGCAACTACCTCAAGCTCACCTGCAGCAATAGGTGGGATATGGGCAGAATTTGACTCCCAAGTCCTTGCATTCCAGGAACATCGCACACCTGGAACTGATGCCTTTATTGAAATGCGCCGGTACTCAGAAGAGAAGCCAATACCACGGGATGGAGACCCCCTTCTTTGGTGGAAAACAAATGAGCAGCCTCACTTTGTGATGTAGCTTTTTCTTTTTAACATAATCTGTTGTGAAACCAAACTTCTTTTTATCTCCTCTACTTTCTGTCTCCTTTGAGTCATGTCAAGGTCCTTGTACTTATCACCGTGTTTCGTTTCATAGTGTCGTCTAATGTTGTACTCCTTAGTTATAGCCACGCTGACTCCAAAAACAAGACAGACAGGTCTGTCTTTTATATATGTAAACAGATATTCTTCCTCCCACCGGTTTTCTGCCTTTCTTTTCGACATTTTTGGGAAGGGGTAGCACGGTGAAAGTTTCTGGGTCTTGTCCTGATTGACGCGCCAAAACAACAGCAGAGCATTATGGGATTTGTAGTATTAGCGGCTAATGCACTGTATACAAAAATCCGACGAGAACTCTATGGGCCCGCCATCTTGCCTGCCGCCATTACTGCGTGCCAGCAGAGTGTGACAGTCTGACAGTTGCCGGTGCCCTCTAATGGTTTTTCAATGAAAGCATCCTGCAGGGCTGCCGCTAATGGGACCAACACGCAAGGCACGCAGTAATCGCGGTGCTGCTTTACTTTCGGGTTTTGTCTATAACACTGGGTGGTCAGCTCTAGTAGTCATTTGGGATTGCCTCGCGGGCCAAATATAATTACACTGCGGGCCAGAGTTTGACACCCATGGTATAACACAACTTTGTGTGTCATGTAACAGTTTTATATTCAACAGAAACAACTCATCAACATCTTTCAGCTCATTTGTACAATTTCAGCTTTAACAATTGCACAAAATGCCACTGCCTCTTTTTTCTGTCAACATGAAGGACACATCCATCAACACGAACCTGATATTTACTGTCAGTTATCTCCACATGCTAAACCTGAACAGGGAGCGTACACTTAATAACAACAATAATGCATAAAATGGTGAAAGTCATCCAGTTCATCTCCTTTTATGGTAATTGTGAAAATGAATAAATAAAAGTAACACTTTCACAGGACAGTGTCGGAGAAGTTAAAGCAATAAATAAAGCGTGAGTGGTTGAGGTGAACCTCTGTTTGATGGCACAAGCCTCCATCTTCTCTACAGGAGGAGCCTGAACATCACAGCATCTCCTCTGCCGTCTCCTCCTGTGTCTGGGTGCTACTCGCACATCTGGCCTCTCTCACAGTCACAGCTTTGGCCTGAAAACATTACATCACATTTATTTATGTGTGTACACGTGCAGCATAATGTTGGCAGACCACCAGCAGAACTGAACCCCCCCCCCCCCCCCCCACAAAATGCTTTATTTTGTAATGCAAACCAAACCTTTAGCAAATATCGATGCAGTTTATTCAGGAAAAAGGTTTTCCACGAGGAGTAAAGGCCTGTTTTCTGCATCGCGCAGGCTTTTATTCACTCATTTCTCTTCTCTACATCCCCCTTCTTGATTTAACTCTCAGCCAACATCTTAAATATTTAGAGCTAATGGTGTCACATGCGCTCTGGGGCCGGACCGAGGTGCTTTCAACCTGTACCAGGCAGCTCTAAAATTATTTTTCACCTTTGTTTTTGGGTCCTAGATATCTAACACCTATTCCAGAACTGATCCAGTCCAGTCTAAAGAGTGTCGTTTTTCATCTGGACCCGGTTCAAGGTGGTCTAAATCCCCCCAAAAACAGTGAAATGGTTGCATGTCCAACTTAGTGATTGTGAGATCAGGACACACCAGAAACAGGAAATGATCCTGACTGAATGATCCAGTCAAAAGAAAGAAGTGAAACGTTCCATTTTCTCTGTCGTCTTTGTGTTTTGCTCTTCAGGACCAGAATCAGAGCAGAATCGGAGCAGAATTGGAGCACAATCTTGTAGTGTAAACATGTGTGTTACCTCTTGTATGTCCTTTTCGTGGGAGAAGATGTTGAGCTCTTCCAAAGCAGCCACAGTGAGTTCCTCAACACTCAGTGAGAAGCCCAAAAATCCCTCCAGGGTCTCCCAGTCTTCCAGATTCACACACAGGTAACACAGGTCTCTGATCACAGGCAGCTGAAGGATAAAACATCATTTAGTAGGGGTGGGGGAAAATATCGATACAGTGACATATCGCGACATTTGGCGTGGCGATATTGTATCGATTCAGAAACACCAAATATCGATATTTTGGTCACATACACCTAAAAAATAAACTTTGTATTATGCACCAAAATAAAATCAATTGCTTCTTTAGTCCACTAAATGGTGCTAACCGTTCACTGTCTGGTGCGCTCAACACAGCGAAGCGCGGCTCTCGTAAAATCTGGCTGGCACGTGAACTAGGTCATAGGTGATCACAGCACAGCAACATGTCGGGAGGAGAACTGATAAATGCGCCATCAAAATTTAAGTCAAATGTCTGGACTTATTTTGGACTCTTGAACAAAGAGGGAAAGAAAGACATTGACATGACACATGCAATCTGCAGGGACTCTAGTGCGAAAGTGAAATACTCCGGGAACACAACTAACATAAGAGTTCACCTCTCTGTTACCACCCAGCAGCACTGGCAGGTGAGGGGGGCCAAACGAAACCAGCGCTTGCAAAAACACAATAATTAAAAAAAAAATAAATCAACCGACACTGGACACTGAGATTGGCAAAGCTACCTTCACATTGTGAGCGTGCAAGGAAGTTAACTCAGTCCATTGTTTACTTCATGGTGAAAGACATCCGTCCATTCAGCGTGGTGGAAAATGCCGGGTTTTGCAACATGTTAAAGACGCTTGAGCCCAGGTATGTGATTACGTCTCGCCATTTCTTTGCCGAGACGGCTGTGCCTAAACTCTACCGAGGAACTAAGCTTGAAGTCGAAGAATCCTTGAGAACAGCAGGAAGGGTTGCATTAACTAGTGACGCTTTGACGTCGAGGTCAGTGGACTCGTACATGACTGTAACATTGCACCACATCACAGAGGACTGGGAACTGCAGTCTTATGTAGCCTACTCCAAACGCGAGCGGTACATGAAAGCCACACCGGGGCCAACATCGCAGACCTCCTGCGAAATGCAGCAGAAGAACGGGGGATTGCAGACAAACACTTGGTTGTTGTAACAGACAGCGCTTCTAATATCTGTGTCGCTGTGTCGGGATACGTCCATGTCAACTTAATCTCGCATCACAGCAGGAATTAAAGCTGCCAACAGTAGCCAGGCTTATGGCGAGAGTGCTGCGCATCGCTGCCGCTTTGGAATGAAAGCAGAAAATGTTGCAGCTTCCGAGCCACAAACTCAAAACTGACGTAACCACGTGATGGAATAGTGCAGGGGTGGCCAACCCGCGGCTCCCGAGTGACTCATGAGCAGTCCATTTTATTGGAGTAAATATTTGAAGTAAGGTGAATTGACTGAAAACTTTTTTTTAACAGATAAGCATGTTGATCAAGATTAATTATGTTGGTATCCTTTGCAGCTGAAAATTTGTCTATATATCGTGATATTTGGTATCGTGGTGTCTCTGGCGATTCCCACCCCTACTGATTATATCGAATCGCAATACTTGTAGAATGGCAATTATCAAGAATCGTGATAAAATCGAATCGTGACCAAAGCATATTGTCCCACCCCTATCATTTAGGTCATATTTTTGCACAGCAGAACACAGAACTTTGTCCCGCTCACCTTCTGCTTCATGACTTCCACTTTGTCCTTCAGAGCTGGCACCAAACTGTTGGGCGGCAGGCCCGTCTCCAGCTGACAGATGCGGTCGCTGTATTTGCTGACCTGTGAGCTGAGCTGGTCTGGCTCCAGCTGTCTGAGTGTGGTCTGGAGGCGGGGGAACATTAAAGGACACCGTGGAGCTTAGAACCCACACTTCCTTGTATGAGTGATCAGTCTGACATCAGGTGTGCGCCTCACCTGCTGCCATCTGGCCCGTAAAGAGTCCCATTCCTCCAGGGAGTCCCACAGGAGCTGCGTCAACCTGAACTCTGCAGCCAAGTCCTTCAGTGAGCGAAACTCAGTGGCCTCCATCTTTATTCGCCAGAACAGAGGAAGAACAGAGCTGTGATGAACCAGGTTTAGACCATCACCCCGCCTGCTCCTCCCTCCCAGCTGCCATCCTGACTGATTGGAGTTCGAATGTTTATCAGAGTAACTGCTCAGAAACTCTGATCCGGGGCGGCAGTGGTTCACCGTGTAAATGCCTTCATGGCTTCTGGTTTTAGAGTTTCCTGTTAGCAGTGGTTACTTTGGGCTCAGTACTCAGTTAGGCTTTGGTCCTTTGTGTTGCTCGTAACTGGAGGCAGTTAGTTTTAAAACTTGTCCTAAATGACACTGAAACACAATTACCTTTCACCCATGTTGGAGGCACAAGGTTTAGGGGTGTGAGTTAAGTGGAGAAAGAGAACTAATACTCTAACATCCCTCACCAATCTGGAGGATCCCGAGGTGTTCCCAGCCCAGATGGGATATATAATCCCTCCAGTGAGTTCTGGGTCTGCCCCGGGGCCTGAAAAAACCTCCAAAGGGAGGCGACTAGGAGGCATCTGAACCAGATGAACTCCGTTGAGCAGCTGAAATCTGGGATTCAGCAGGAATGGACCCAGATTCCTCTGAAAAACTGCAACAATCAGTATCCTCAGTTCCCAAAGCATTAAAAAGTGTCATTAAAGGAAGCTGATGGAGCAAGATAGGAAACATGACTCTGGAACAGCTTTAACTGAGTGTTGCTGCTTCAGATTCTACATTTGGTTCTGTTTCCTAAATACAAAGAAGCTGGTCAGTGAAGACTCTGAGAATCTTTTTTTTTTCTTGTTTCTGTTAAATAAACTTTTCTGGAAAAAGGGTTTGTGATTTCTGAGTTAGCAGCGACTCAGAAAGATGCTGGAGGTTGTAAAATGTGGGAGTGGCCAGGCTGAAGTTTGTGAACCCTAACTGCTGAATATCACTGCCGTTTCTGCTCTGCACCGGAAAACAACTGCGGCACCTTCAGTTTCTGCTGGAAGGAATTGTAGGAAGACGCCTGAGCCTGAAGATCTTCGATGGAAATCTGGACTTCCTGCAGTCGGAGACGCACTTGGGAGGAATCTGCGTTGATGTTGAGGATATCTGAAACCTACACGTAAAAAAAAAATAAAGTAGAAGCAGCGTACATGCACACGAACACATCAGGAGCACGAAAAAAGAGGAGTATGTGGAGTATAAGGATAGCTTGTAAGATATCCATCACTGAAACAGAGATAATCTCCAGATACCTGTGACCGGACTCTGATTTCGTTGACCTTGTGCTGTAGTTCCTTCATGTCTGTGCTCAGGGATCTGCAGAACTTGCTCATGCTGGAGTTTCTCTCTACTGCTGCACAGGCGATGTTGCCAAGGAAGTCGTCCATGTAGGGCTCCACTGAGGCAAACTCCACGTGGTCGTCGAGGGGCATGGAAAGTGAGTACATTCTGATCAGATTGTACATTTTACAAACTGACTCCACCTCCTTTCCGATGTCCAAAGTCTGGGAGGGACAGAGGATGACATCAAATACAACATTTGCTGTCACCTTTGACTGTAATTGGTTATTTACTCCTGTTAACAATAAGCGCACGCCTCACCCTGTCTTCTATCTCATCCAGGTATATGAGAGAGCCGGCCATCTCAGCAGTGGTAGAGGGCCGTAACTCCAGCTTCGAATTGGCTTCTCGAATCTCGGCGAGAATGACATCTCGTTTCTTTCTGGCCTCCTCGTTGATGGCCTGAAGTGGAAGAGGATAACGCTGATTTCTGCACAGATTGGCCATTTGGTTTCATCGCAGGTTGTATAACCGAATCGTGAGGTCTGATAGGGAGCAGACTATTTCTATGATCTAAGAATTGAAAAGCTCGTCCTGACCTGCAGAGAACAGATGGAAGAAGTCACAATCTGGTCTTTGAGCTGTGTGTTGTTCAGCAGCAGCAAACCGAAATGTCTCTTCTCTTTGATGTCTAACGCCTGCTTGTGTTGACTGTTATAAGATTCCAGCATTTTCTCAAAGGAGACCAAACCTGTGAGGCCAAGTCAGAATAAACAGAATGATCCCCTTAAACATAACTCCTAATGTACAGCTTGCATACACTGATACGTAAACCGATCAAAAGGTAACTCTGCTTCTGTGAAGTCTTTCTGTAAACCTTCACTCAAGCTTTCTTTAAGCAGGTAGAGCTGCCTTTGACACACGCGCGAAACTACCAGGGTGGCACGGGGTGGCAGCTGCCACCACTGAAAAGGGGTCTGCCACCCCACCTGCCACCCCAGTCAAAAAATACCAACTGATGATTTATTGGATAATTATTATTAATATCGTTTTAAGATCAAATCAAATGCAAAACAATCCGAAATCGGTGTCAAACTGCAGAATGTTAAATTTGAAAAAGAAACACGTTGGTCCACCCCCCTCCCCCCCATCACGAATGGTTGCATCCATATCGCAGAATCTCTTTGCCTTGACGTGGAGTCAGGACTCAAGCTGTCAGATGGAGCCTGTTCACAGGTGGATAACATGCAACAAGTTTAATATGGTTTCCAAACGTTTATAATTCCTCATAGATGGAAGGCGCTGTACAAAATAAAAGTATTATTATTATTATTTTCAAGCCAGTTTGAGTCTCATTCATGAAACGTTCGTAAAGTTACGAACGGATTTGCACCAAAAAAAATCTCTGGATAACCGCTAGCTACGTTTTACCTCATGTCACGGTTAGCCACAAGATAGCTTTTCAAGCCAGTTCGGTAACTAGATAGCTGGCGCTACCTAACTGAAAAACGTTGATAACTAGCTAGCTGCTGGCTAGCCTTTGACATCTTGAACTTGAAGTTTGTTAAGAGATTTGCTGCACAGCACAGCAATCGTCGCATACAAGCTTCTGTAAATTTGATACTGTATAGCAATCAGTTGATATACATGTTTTATTATTGTTATTGTTAATGGGGGAAAAATAAAGAAATTGTTCTCACAAACCTGTCTAACCTATTCTGTACACATACACTCACAAAATACTTTGGCAGGCAGGCCTTTGAGGGAGGGCTTTACTTCTAGGATAATGCTGGAATTTTGTAAAGTGCTGGGAAGTCCTCAAATTTCTAAATCATTCCTATGGCTTGATTTTGCTTTCAAAGTGCCTCAGATTGATTCGATTGAATTAACAACGTTCAACATTTTCCATCCATTTTCTATACCGCTGAATCCATCGATCGGGTCGCGGGGGGGCTGGAGCCTATCCCAGCAGTCAATGGGCGAGAGGCGGGGTACACCCTGGACAGGCCGCCAGTCCATCGCAGGGCCACATAGAGACAAACGAGACAAACAACCATACACGCTCACACTCACTCCTAAGGACAATTTAGAGATGCCAATCAACCTAACATGCATGATTTTTTGGACAGTGGGAGGAAGCCGGAGTACCCGGAGAGAACCTCAACATTTTCCACCGGGGGGGATATATCAAATATTGAATTTATCACACTTGGGTGTTGAAAAAACTGTTGTATATGGGTTCATATAAAGTACAAAGTAAGATGGGCTTCCTAAAAAATTTGACACCCTACAATATATGCCTGCCACCCCATGTATAAATCAGTAGAATTGCCACTGCTTTGACACAGTAGATCCTGCCACCTGTACTCTCTGAGATGGGGAAACCAGGCATGGCACCGGTCATACCTCAGGGACAAACACCTGGATCCACCCTCCTTCTTGCATCACTGCTCTGCAGATGATACCAAACTGTTCCTATCCCACTGTGATCCCACTGTTTCTGTGCTCATTTATCTGATTTACCCACATGGAGGAAGGAAATTCACCTTCAACTCAACCTCTCAAAGACTGAGCTGTTTGAGATCCAAGCCAATCATTCAATCCAACAGAAAAACTGCCTCTTCAACTTCCTTCTAAGCGAAGGCCACAAGAAACCCAGGTGCCATGATGGATGAGCTCTTCTTTTCTCCTTCTCTACCTTTAAGAACATCTCTTCAGAGAACACCTCCTCTCCTCTCACCTCTAACAGCCGAACACGCCTGACCAACACTTCCTTATACTGAAGAATACACACTGAAGCTTGTTATTCCCCATATGTACGTCACTTTGGATAAAAGCTAAGTGACTAAATGTAGATGTGGTGTCATTTAAACTGTATAAATTTAGTCAAACAAACTGAATTTGTGGTTTTCTTTCTGACTTATTTGTGTTGGTTTGAAACGCCCCAGATTCTTTGTGCTGTTAAATGTCATGTTTATGTGATAGAAAACAGAAGTGGTGCTTATGTGCTGCAGATTACCTCGATCCTGCTGCCCCATCACACCCACATTCAGACTCTTCTTCTCTTTGGAGGACATTAGAAAAGACTCAAACGTGTGACAGTACACCTTTGCCGCCTTAAAGGCCTGCTGGACTAAATCCTGAAGGGGAGGGAACAAAGGTCAGTCCAGACAGAGTACAAGCTAAACAAGTGAACAGGAAGTTAAAACCCACCCTGATGCTTTGCTTGACACTTTGAAAGTGAGTATCTGTCTGGAGGATCATCTGCAAACAGGGACCTTCTTCGTATTTGTTCTTCAGCCCCTATAATTCAACATAAAACTGCATTAAATGTAGGCATACTGTGATATTAATGACATATCAACATGAACATTTAGGACAGTTATCCTGACTACACCCATCAGGCTGTTGGGTTTTTACCTTACACTCGTCGGTCATGGTCAGCAGATCGAAATCAGGATCTGCTCCGAGCGGTTTAACTGACATCACCGTCTTCTCAAACTGCTCGATGACCTCTGCGACAGCCTCCTGCAGAAATCATTCAGGTGTAAGGTTCTGAAGAGGAAAAGGAAACTCCAAACTAACAACTGAAATCTAAACAAACCTGCCAGTCTTCCTCGGAGGGTTTGAAAGTCAGACCGTTTGAGTCCAGCATCGGCTCACACACCAACAGAGGACGGACGTTTGGGTCCTGCGACGCCGCACACTGAAGAGACACACCAGCAAAAACCAAAGTCAACGCGGCTCTGCTTCTGCTCCACAGGCTGATCTGCTGTGAGTGTCCTACCTTGGTGTCGGTTTGAGCTCCAGCAGCCTTAGCGTTGCGGCTCCAGCTCTGACTGACGGCATGGCCGGGCGTCCGAGCCACCTGCTCCTGGATTACAGTCAGAAGCTTTTCGGCTGCGTTCACCACCAGGTAATGCCAAGTGTAGACCAGCAAATAGTCGACCAAATGAATGAAGCTGGGCAGGTAAGAGACAAAGAGTGGGCGGAGTGATAACTGACCGGGGGGGTACAGTACCACACTGAGTAAAAGGTCAATTAAAAACAAGTTTAATCATTTGCAAATTATTTAGCCAGTTAAAAATAGTATAATATAACATTTCAGATGATAAAAGTAGAGATTTATTTTCTTTGTATGATAGAATCTGAACTTAATTTATGGATGCAGGTTTAAACCATGTGCACCGAAATGTACACTGAAATGTTTTTAATGGACTTTTGCCACCGACAAGCATAAAACTGAAAATAACTTTGGAATAGTGGGGGGTGCTGCAGGGTACCGGAGTCCTTTCTGCGAGCTATTCGGTCCATTTATAACCAAAGTAAGATCTGTGTCCATGTTCTTGGTACAAAGCGGAGCTGGTTTTCTCCACCAGGCCTGCCCTTCGTCACCGATCCTGTTTGTGGGATCAGTGACATGGTCATGGCTTCTTCAAGCCATGACAATGTCGGGATGAAAGTCGGCTCCTCCAGATCTGAGCTCCTGGTTCTGGGTCGGGGATGAGTCTCTGCCACAGCTGGAGAAGTTTCAGAATCGCCCACCCTCCAGGGGGAGGAGCTCCACCATCCGGAGGGAGCTCGGAGTCGAGTCGCTGCTCCTCCACATAGAAAGGAGTCAGCTGAGGTGGTTCATCTGGTTAGGATGCCTCCTGGGAGGAGGCCCCGGGTCAGAACCAGAACTCACTGGAGGGATTATATATTCCATCGGACCTGGGAACACCTCGGGATCCAAAGGAGGAGCTGGAGAGGCTTGCTGGGGAGAGGGATTTCTGGGTTTCCCTGCTGGACCTGTTGGCTCTGTGACCTCTGATAAGGTTGAGGAAGACGATGGATGGATAATAGAAGACAAAGACTTGCTGGTCATTCTGTGGAGCCTTTGAGGCAGAACAACTTCAAATCCTGGTTCATTGAATTCTTCTATCCTGAAGGCAGATCACTTTGATTATTCTAAGTAATATTTTTAATCTGAATTAATCACATTTTTATTGCTTTTAAAAGCTGGAGAAGACCTGGAGCCACCGGACAGATAAGTTGGGAATGTTTCAGATATCACTTGCATCCCATTTTTTTTTTCAACTGTTTCTCACTTTTATATTTTGTCTTTGTACTGTTCTCCATACACAGGGTTTTAGAAAATGTGTAAATGACAGCATTCTTATTGACCTTTTCCACAGCTTGAGACAGAAAGCACATAAAATCAACAAGAAGTAAGAAATGTCCTCACTGGATGAACCGGCAGGAGAAGCAGTTTAGCCCCTGACGAGGTTCCTTGTCATCTTTTGGAGGTGAGTGAAACAGCAACACTTGGATCTCGCTGCTTCTGGACTGATACTCCAACATGTAGTCACGGCCGGCACCAAGTGTAATCTCCTTAACCTTCTCTTTAAACTTCTCAAGAACAAGCCAAACCTGAAAAAAAAAAAAGGCCCACAGAGATGTAAAAATCCATGGATATACTGCACAACGGAAATGTTTCTGCACAGATGGACGACTGCACCTCTTCCAGGTGTTTGATCTGGGTGTCCTGGAACTCCTGCAGAGTGTATGTGTGCTTTCTCTTAATGTGACAGAAGTCTGGGACACAGACTTGGCTGCACATTTTCCTGATTTCTCTCAGTGCGGGACCAAGAGACTGCGCGACATATTCAAATGTTGACAACAACACAAGATACAAATGGTTTCTTTCAGCATATTTACACTGCGTGGTGTTCAGTTTTGAACAAAATTAACATCTGAACAAACCTCACTGGCAGAAGGCAGAAGGTTATGGAGGAAACCTCTAACAGAACCAGACTTGAATCTTTTCAGCTCCAAAACGTTGGCCTGCCAGATGTAGAAGTACTTCCACTTTTTATAGAGAGCAAAGAAGGGGATCTGAAGTAGCCTGCGGAGGTCCACCTGCGGCTCTATGGCAGTGTACTTAGCCTTGTCCATACTCAGCGACATCTCACGAAAAAGGTTGTCGATGTTGGAATCACGGTACAGAGAGTCACGCTCCTGCTGGGTGCTGCGCCGAACCAAACGTGGCCTTTTCAGGAGACTCTGGGATAACAGAGCAGAGACAAAGTGGTGGAGAAACACAAGGAAGGATGAATTTCCTCCTGCAAACATGAAGCTGGAGCTAAAACAAAAGCTTTGGCTGACGTGTATGAACCTCTTAAGCACATAATGTGAACTCTGCCTAATCTTAATGTTGCCTTTATTCTACAATAAAGAAGTTACTTCCTCATAGAAAACACTTTGAGGAACTCGTCCACTCTGCTCTGTGAGCAGTGTTTAAGGTGCATGTTTGATTAAACTATTACACCTGTGGAAATAAAAGCTCTTGGGTGTTTGACCTTGGGGTCACCTTGCTGGGACATCCACTCCTGGGAAGATTGACAGCTGTCCTGAATGTTTTCCACCTGTGAATAATCTTTCTCTCTGTAGAACGATGAACTCCAAATAGTTTGGAAATGGCCTTATAACACTTCCCAGATTGATGGGCAGCAACAATTGCTTCTGTAAGATCATTGCTGATGCCTTTCCTCCTTGGCATCGTGTTAACATACACCTGAATGCTCCAAAACTTCTGCTTTTATAGAGGTGCTCACACTGACTGATGATCAATTAATCAGTGCATTGATCAGCAGAACCTGGCTGCTAGTAAACAAAGACACAGTGTAATATGTCATGTGTTCATCTGAGTTTGTTTTTACTGAATTTTGCCACCTGCTGAGGAGCAGATTATCTTTCTTTTTTAATGTCCGAATTGGTTGAACCTTTGAATTCAAAAAGAGCAAACTTTCTGTTTTACCTGCCTGTAGACGGGTTGATTTATATGTGATCACAAAATAAATTCAGAGAAAGGAGCAAAGACCAAAACACAATTCATTCGTCATACAAGCCTGTCACTGACCTTTGTAGTGGACTGTGGCTCTTTCTCAGCTAAAGACAACTGAGCGTTCCTGTCTGGAAGCAACGTCAGCTGACGGGCTTTGATGCGAGGACTGTCTTGTTTTTGTGTTTCACGCCTCTTGAGCTCAACCTATTTTAACAAGAAGCAAATGACATCTGCAAAAGATCCATAACTATGATTTGATCACAGAGCACAATTTCAAATAATATCTTACAAATCATTCACATATTACATTCAATAGAAAATAGTACAAAGACAACATGTCGCAAGCAGAAACTGAGATATTATTAATATTTTGGCGGCATCCTCATTTTCATCCACTTTAGCTCGCCGTGCATGATTTCTAAACTGAATTTCAGATTTTATGAGGTTTGATATGAGGAGGGTGGATCACTCGTAATGGGAAGAAACAGCAGAATGGACTGAGAACCTTTTCCAGAACTCTGAAGTCACATTAAAAAACTGTTCAAAGAATGATGGTGTAGCCATTCCTGAGGCAGGCTCTCTGTTCCAACAGCCCTCCACAAGTCTTCAGTCTTATTTCATTTGTTGCAGATTGATTAATCGGGTCAATTTTTGCCATTAATTTAACTCATTGGCTGCCAGCCATTTTCAGTGAAGAGAGAGCCATACTGCCAAGTGTTTTACAGTATTTTGACTGATTTTCCAAGACCCACAGAAAACTGTGTCTTATGACTATGTACACACCGAAATTACCAAACGAAAGAGTAGACTCTCTTCTTTCATCAGGAAAAAAAAAGCTTGTTTCTACCATTTTCAGTCCTTTAGTAATAGACAGTACAACATAGGTTGGTTTCACCAAAAACAGCTGTTTGACCAAAAAAACGGAGAAAACAAGCTTCTTTTTTTTTGTGCAAAGTGGCACTGCTGCCACCTTGCGGGTAATTTTGCCAGTATATTCTCTGTTTAGTGTTTGCAAGCCTAAGATTTAGTGACAAACTCCGCTAGATTGTCCCCCAGCCCGCTCCGTTAAAAAACGCAATTGACGTCTATAGACGTCTTTGGCAGTCAACGTTTTTTTTTTAAATTGACGTCTATAGACGTCAATGGCACCGAAAGAGTTAATAATAAGGAGGCGATAAACCGCCTGTGACTGACCTTTGCAGTGGACTGTGGTTGTGGGAGGGCATACGGCTGTTCGCTGTGTTCATGTCGCTGAGCGTTCCAACCTAGAAAAATCATCTGGTCACGAGCATTCGTGTGTTGAAGGATGGGATGTTTCCATGTCACACGTCTCTTCAGCACAGCCTTCGTTAAGAAGCAAATGATCCACACTGTAACTATTTATTTCAACTTCAATCCTGTTCAAATATCATCCTGAAATAATAAAACCCCGAATCCTGAAAAAGGGCGGCGTGTTTAACGTGAACAAAAACAGAAAGCAATGATCTACAAACCTCATGAACCAAGGGAAAACATGTGAAAGTGGGATATTTTAGCCCCTCGTTAAAAATGTGAAGCTGATGGTAGCAGCACGTCTGAAAAAAGGTGGAACAGCAGCTACAAAAGGCTGGAAAAGGTCAATTGTAATGGCAATAAACATTCTGCAACTATTAGGTTCATTAGCAACAGGTCACCTGAGAAGAGCACCTTAGAGAGGGAGAGTCTCTCAGAGGTAAAGATGGCCTGAGGTTCAGTAGTATGCAGAAACTGTGGAGTAGTATCAGAAAAATATCTATTCTGTTCATACTGTGAATTAAATATTGATTCATGAGATTTGCAAATTGTTGCATTTTGTTTTTATTTATATTTTACACAGCATCCGAGGAGGTTTTAATATTTGCTTTCACTCTGCTTCTTTGGACTGGCGTTGCTTCACAAAGGCTGACATACCACTGGAAGGATTAACCTCAGTGAATAATTTACAATATTCCCAAATATCTCGGTTTATCTTTCTCACCTGTGGGTCTTTTACAGGTCCTGGAGGTCTTGACGGGACAGTTAAGGGCTGCAAGTCAGGGAGCTTGTGCTGCCATTCTGAAACAGTTTGTCAATGAGAGATAAACATTTTTCTGATTGATTTATTTATGAAGTATTTAAATGTGTGGTATAAGCTTTTCCTACCTCTGGAGTTGCTGTGTTTGCTTTGACCAGAAACACCAGGCAGAGAATCCCTCAGAGATCCAGAAGCCGTGTCACTTATCCTCCCAGACTTTGGAGGGCAGGACATCCTGTTCAAATCCTCTTCAAAAAAAGAATTTGTAGAAGTCCTTAAATCTACTCAGGTGAAAGATAAATATACTTTATTGTTCCTCAAATATATACACAAGTTTAGTAGTATTTTGCTCATGTACCAACAAAAAGGTGTGCTAACTAGAGCTATAAGAAAAGTATGCTAATGTCACACTTTGAACAATTTTTCATAACACAAATAATTGTACTCAATTGGAATATTTTAAAAGAAAACAGGCCTTAAATAAATTTTTTTTTTGTTAAATATATATTGAAGTGCACTTATTAGACTTGTTTTCAAAAGTACAAATACTTACACTTCAAATTCTGCTTTTCTACGATTTAATTTCCACTAAGATATGTTTTGCACAAATTCAGTTGTTTCAAAATATCAAACTTAAAGTTAACAAATCATTACCACACTTTACTAAAGATTAGTCTGACTGCAAGTACACATAAGTATGCTAAAATTAAATCTTTTTGTTGACCAAACTTTGCCGGAAGCGAATTTTAGCTAGTTTTAGTTAGCTAGTTTTAGGTCAGAGGCAGTTTTCAACATTGAAATCCGATTAAATTCATATTATCCAACATGGTTCATTTCTGGGAAAAAAAGGCTTTCTTGATAAAATATTATTTAAATGATATTCAAAAGCACATACCTTATCAAGGTATGTGTCTTTGTGATGCGAAGTTTTTCAATTAGCTTTCACGACCAACCGCAGTTATTTGTGCCGTTAATGACCGTTATGTAGCTGTAATGATCAGTTTCCCAACGACATGGATGCGAGCAGGGTTGCCCATAGATACGTAGACGCCTCATAGACTGACGCTGCCAATTGGAGCTGACGTATCAGCGCGGCCGCCATCTTGGATGACAGAGGACGGTTAATATCCCCAACTACAATAATCATAACTCCCCAAATAGCAAATAGCCCACGCCCTTTAAGTTTTGAAAACGTTTCTCCATGAATCCCCCCCCATGTCTTAAGAGTAACCTGGCCAAGTTTCAAGTCTGTAGCATTAAATCTGTAGGACAAGTTTGATCTTAAGCAAGGCGTGAAATCGGTCAAAAATGGCACGAAAACGCACTTTCCATCCAAAATGGCCGCCTTCCTGTGTACGTGGGACCATGGCGGCAGGAGACTTTTTTGTGCGTCTGGGCATGATGAATGAGTGTACCGAATTTCGTTGTCCCACGCGAAACTAATCCTATTAAGGGGACCATTTTTAAGCATTATAGGGGGCGCTACAGAGTCAATGAGCGACTCCCAAAAATATAAAGTTTAGATTCTTTCATGTCGTCGACTGGCAGGTGGCGCTCGAAAAATTTCCTGAGGTTTCGAGTACCTTTTGCAAAGAATAAGAAAGAAAAACGGAGAAAAAAATAATAATAATAAACCTTACAGATACAATAGGGTCCTTGCAGTTTCACTGTTCGGTCCCTAATAATAATAATAATAATAAACCTTACAGATACAATAGGGTCCTTGCAGTTTCACTGCTCGGTCCCTAATAAAAAATCCTTGAATCCTAAATGGGAGCTTGTATGTATGTGTTATACAGAAGGGTCGTGTGTGTCCGTGTGTGTGTGAGAGACCGTGAAATAAATTCAAATGAACACTTAAACTTGTTTCTTTATTAAAATATGAAATTTATATTTAAATTCATTTATACATTTATCAATATGCCATAGCTTACCAATATATCTTTGTTAAAGAGCATAATACAAAGTCTTTCAGCATGAAAGCACGTATTTTTATTGTGTGACAGCGTCCTGTATCATAACTAAATCTTTGCCGTTGTAACAAACCAAAAAATCTGGTAAATATTTGGGGAGTTATGATTATTGTAGTTGGGGATATTAACCGTCCTCAAACAAGTCCTCCTCTGTTGGCTTTTGACCTACACACGCAACTTCTCACCTAACAAACAGATTATTTGGAACAATCATCTCATTACTTTTAAAAAGAAATTTTTTTTTTTTAAAAATTAGATTAGTAATGACATCTTGTTTATTTCTCAGTTAATTAACTATCAAGGTTTGTTCCTTACATATTCAGAATTTTTAAATAAATTTGCTGTCCCAATTCAGCCTAGAAAGTACAGTTTGTATTTGATGCTATTCCTAATGGTTTTATGAGAATACTATCTCAAGCTCCCTGCGAGCAGTCTAATCCACACATTTATAGTAATATATTTCTTAATGGTTTAAACATTAGAGATAGAAAATGTAATAATAAATGGTTAAGACAGATGATACAAATACCTGTTACTCCAAGGTGTAAAAGTTATTGGAATGGCTTGTTTGCCTATGTTGATTGGGATAAAATTTGGCCTGGCCTTAATAAATATGTACTAAATAATAAAGTCAAGGAAGTTTCATTTAAAATATTACATTTAATTTACCCCACAAACACACTTTTACAAAGATTCAAAATTGATCTGCCAGATTTATGTGTTTTCTGTGGTATTACGTCTGAATCTATTTGTCATTTATTTTACAAATGTTTTTACTCAAGATTTTTTTGGATTGAGGTTGAGCGTCTGTGTTTTGAGGTATTGTCTTGTCATGTTTCATTAAGTATGAAAGATATTTTACTTTTCTTTGAAAGAGATGATTTTTGTGTACCGTATATCTTTATTTTAAATCTTTTTATAATCTTGGGAAAATACCATATTCATAAATGTAAATGGGGAGGAAGGAAACCATCTTTTGTTGCTTTCAAAAACGAACTCAAATTTTATTTGAACTCTTTAGAAGGACTAAACAGCCGAAATGCCGAAAGGACTATTGATTTAATGGCAACTTATAATTTTTTTCCCCTCTTTTGATTAGTTATTGCACTGTACCCCGCCTTTACAATGTTTGTTTTTGATGTGTTGTTGCAATTAAAAAAAAAAAAAAAAAAAAAAAAAGATATTAACCGTCCTCAGTCATCCAAGATGGCGGCCGCGCTGATACGTCAGCTCCAATTGGCAGCGTCAGTCTACGAGGCGTCTACGTATCTATGGGCAACCCTGCTCGCATCCATGTCGTTGGGAAACCGATCATTACAGCTACATAACGGTCATTAACGGCACAAATAACTGCGGTTGGTCGTGAAAGCTAATTGAAAAACTTCGCATCACTAAGACACATACCTTGATAAGGTATGTGCTTTTGAATATCATTTAAATAATATTTTATCAAGAAAGCCTTTTTTTTCCCCAGAAATGAACCATGTTGGATAATATGAATTTAATCGGATTTCAATGTTGAAAACTGCCTCTGACCTAAAACTAGCTAACTAAAACTAGCTAAAATTCGCTTCCGGCAAAGTTTGGTCAACAAAAAGATATAATTTTAGCATACTTATGTGTACTTGCAGTCAGACTAATCTTTAGTAAAGTGTGGTAATGATTTGTTAACTTTAAGTTTGATATTTTGAAACAACTGAATTTGTGCAAAACATATCTTAGTGGAAATTAAATCGTAGAGAAGCAGAATTTGAAGTGTAAGTATTTGTACTTTTGAAAACAAGTCTAATAAGTGCACTTCAATATATATTTAACAAAAAAAAAATTTATTTAAGGCCTGTTTTCTTTTAAAATATTCCAATTGAGTACAATTATTTGTGTTATGAAAAATTGTTCAAAGTGTGACATTAGCATACTTTTCTTATAGCTCTAGTTAGCACACCTTTTTGTTGGTACATGAGCAAAATACTACTAAACTTGTGTATATATTTGAGGAACAATAAAGTATATTTATCTTTCACCTGAGTAGATTTAAGGACTTCTACAAATTCTTTTTTTGAAGAGGATTTGAACAGGATGTCCTGCCCTCCAAAGTCTGGGAGGATAAGTGACACGGCTTCTGGATCTCTGAGGGATTCTCTGCCTGGTGTTTCTGGTCAAAGCAAACACAGCAACTCCAGAGGTAGGAAAAGCTTATACCACACATTTAAATACTTCATAAATAAATCAATCAGAAAAATGTTTATCTCTCATTGACAAACTGTTTCAGAGTGGCAGCACAAGCTCCCTGACTTGCAGCCCTTAACTGTCCCGTCAAGACCTCCAGGACCTGTAAAAGACCCACAGGTGAGAAAGATAAACCGAGATATTTGGGAATATTGTAAATTATTCACTGAGGTTAATCCTTCCAGTGGTATGTCAGCCTTTGTGAAGCAACGCCAGTCCAAAGAAGCAGAGTGAAAGCAAATATTAAAACCTCCTCGGATGCTGTGTAAAATATAAATAAAAACAAAATGCAACAATTTGCAAATCTCATGAATCAATATTTAATTCACAGTATGAACAGAATAGATATTTTTCTGATACTACTCCACAGTTTCTGCATACTACTGAACCTCAGGCCATCTTTACCTCTGAGAGACTCTCCCTCTCTAAGGTGCTCTTCTCAGGTGACCTGTTGCTAATGAACCTAATAGTTGCAGAATGTTTATTGCCATTACAATCGACCTTTTCCAGCCTTTTGTAGCTGCTGTTCCACCTTTTTTCAGACGTGCTGCTGCCATCAGCTTCACATTTTTAACGAGGGGCTAAAATATCCCACTTTCACATGTTTTCCCTTGGTTCATGAGGTTTGTAGATCATTGCTTTCTGTTTTTGTTCGCGTTAAACACGCCGCCCTTTTTCAGGATTCGGGGTTTTATTATTTCAGGATGATATTTGAACAGGATTGAAGTTGAAATAAATAGTTACAGTGTGGATCATTTGCTTCTTAACGAAGGCTGTGCTGAAGAGACGTGTGACATGGAAACATCCCATCCTTCAACACACGAATGCTCGTGACCAGATGATTTTTCTAGGTTGGAACGCTCAGCGACATGAACACAGCGAACAGCCGTATGCCCTCCCACAACCACAGTCCACTGCAAAGGTCAGTCACAGGCGGTTTATCTCCTCCTTATTATTAACTCTTTCGGTGCCATTGACGTCTATAGACGTCAATTTAAAAAAAAAACGTTGACTGCCAAAGACGTCTATAGACGTCAATTGCGTTTTTTAACGGAGCGGGCTGGGGGACAATCTAGCGGAGTTTGTCACTAAATCTTAGGCTTGCAAACACTAAACAGAGAATATACTGGCAACATTACCCGCAAGGTGGCAGCAGTGCCACTTTGCACAAAAAAAAAGAAGCTTGTTTTCTCCGTTTTTTTGGTCAAACAGCTGTTTTTGGTGAAACCAACCTATGTTGTACTGTCTATTACTAAAGGACTGAAAATGGTAGAAACAAGCTTTTTTTTTCCTGATGAAAGAAGAGAGTCTACTCTTTCGTTTGGTAATTTCGGTGTGTACATAGTCATAAGACACAGTTTTCTGTGGGTCTTGGAAAATCAGTCAAAATACTGTAAAACACTTGGCAGTATGGCTCTCTCTTCACTGAAAATGGCTGGCAGCCAATGAGTTAAATTAATGGCAAAAATTGACCCGAGTAATCAATCTGCAACAAATGAAATAAGACTGAAGACTTGTGGAGGGCTGTTGGAACAGAGAGCCTGCCTCAGGAATGGCTACACCATCATTCTTTGAACAGTTTTTTAATGTGACTTCAGAGTTCTGGAAAAGGTTCTCAGTCTTTTCTGCTGTTTCTTCCCATTACGAGTGATCCACCCTCCTCATATCAAACCTCATAAAATCTGAAATTCAGTTTAGAAATCATGCACGGCGAGCTAAAGTGGATGAAAATGAGGATGCCGCCAAAATATTAATAATATCTCAGTTTCTGCTTGCGACATGTTGTCTTTGTACTATTTTCTATTGAATGTAATATGTGAATGATTTGTAAGATATTATTTGAAATTGTGCTCTGTGATCAAATCATAGTTATGGATCTTTTGCAGATGTCATTTGCTTCTTGTTAAAATAGGTTGAGCTCAAGAGGCGTGAAACACAAAAACAAGACAGTCCTCGCATCAAAGCCCGTCAGCTGACGTTGCTTCCAGACAGGAACGCTCAGTTGTCTTTAGCTGAGAAAGAGCCACAGTCCACTACAAAGGTCAGTGACAGGCTTGTATGACGAATGAATTGTGTTTTGGTCTTTGCTCCTTTCTCTGAATTTATTTTGTGATCACATATAAATCAACCCGTCTACAGGCAGGTAAAATAGAAAGTTTGCTCTTTTTGAATTCAAAGGTTCAACCAATTCGGACATTAAAAAAGAAAGATAATCTGCTCCTCAGCAGGTGGCAAAATTCAGTAAAAACAAACTCAGATGAACACATGACATATTACACTGTGTCTTTGTTTACTAGCAGCCAGGTTCTGCTGATCAATGCACTGATTAATTGATCATCAGTCAGTGTGAGCACCTCTATAAAAGCAGAAGTTTTGGAGCATTCAGGTGTATGTTAACACGATGCCAAGGAGGAAAGGCATCAGCAATGATCTTACAGAAGCAATTGTTGCTGCCCATCAATCTGGGAAGTGTTATAAGGCCATTTCCAAACTATTTGGAGTTCATCGTTCTACAGAGAGAAAGATTATTCACAGGTGGAAAACATTCAGGACAGCTGTCAATCTTCCCAGGAGTGGATGTCCCAGCAAGGTGACCCCAAGGTCAAACACCCAAGAGCTTTTATTTCCACAGGTGTAATAGTTTAATCAAACATGCACCTTAAACACTGCTCACAGAGCAGAGTGGACGAGTTCCTCAAAGTGTTTTCTATGAGGAAGTAACTTCTTTATTGTAGAATAAAGGCAACATTAAGATTAGGCAGAGTTCACATTATGTGCTTAAGAGGTTCATACACGTCAGCCAAAGCTTTTGTTTTAGCTCCAGCTTCATGTTTGCAGGAGGAAATTCATCCTTCCTTGTGTTTCTCCACCACTTTGTCTCTGCTCTGTTATCCCAGAGTCTCCTGAAAAGGCCACGTTTGGTTCGGCGCAGCACCCAGCAGGAGCGTGACTCTCTGTACCGTGATTCCAACATCGACAACCTTTTTCGTGAGATGTCGCTGAGTATGGACAAGGCTAAGTACACTGCCATAGAGCCGCAGGTGGACCTCCGCAGGCTACTTCAGATCCCCTTCTTTGCTCTCTATAAAAAGTGGAAGTACTTCTACATCTGGCAGGCCAACGTTTTGGAGCTGAAAAGATTCAAGTCTGGTTCTGTTAGAGGTTTCCTCCATAACCTTCTGCCTTCTGCCAGTGAGGTTTGTTCAGATGTTAATTTTGTTCAAAACTGAACACCACGCAGTGTAAATATGCTGAAAGAAACCATTTGTATCTTGTGTTGTTGTCAACATTTGAATATGTCGCGCAGTCTCTTGGTCCCGCACTGAGAGAAATCAGGAAAATGTGCAGCCAAGTCTGTGTCCCAGACTTCTGTCACATTAAGAGAAAGCACACATACACTCTGCAGGAGTTCCAGGACACCCAGATCAAACACCTGGAAGAGGTGCAGTCGTCCATCTGTGCAGAAACATTTCCGTTGTGCAGTATATCCATGGATTTTTACATCTCTGTGGGCCTTTTTTTTTTTTCAGGTTTGGCTTGTTCTTGAGAAGTTTAAAGAGAAGGTTAAGGAGATTACACTTGGTGCCGGCCGTGACTACATGTTGGAGTATCAGTCCAGAAGCAGCGAGATCCAAGTGTTGCTGTTTCACTCACCTCCAAAAGATGACGAGGAACCTCGTCAGGGGCTAAACTGCTTCTCCTGCCGGTTCATCCAGTGAGGACATTTCTTACTTCTTGTTGATTTTATGTGCTTTCTGTCTCAAGCTGTGGAAAAGGTCAATAAGAATGCTGTCATTTACACATTTTCTAAAACCCTGTGTATGGAGAACAGTACAAAGACAAAATATAAAAGTGAGAAACAGTTGAAAAAAAAAATGGGATGCAAGTGATATCTGAAACATTCCCAACTTATCTGTCCGGTGGCTCCAGGTCTTCTCCAGCTTTTGAAAGCAATAAAAATGTGATTAATTCAGATTAAAAATATTACTTAGAATAATCAAAGTGATCTGCCTTCAGGATAGAAGAATTCAATGAACCAGGATTTGAAGTTGTTCTGCCTCAAAGGCTCCACAGAATGACCAGCAAGTCTTTGTCTTCTATTATCCATCCATCGTCTTCCTCAACCTTATCAGAGGTCACAGAGCCAACAGGTCCAGCAGGGAAACCCAGAAATCCCTCTCCCCAGCAACCCTCTCCAGCTCCTCCTTTGGATCCCGAGGTGTTCCCAGGTCCGATGGAATATATAATCCCTCCAGTGAGTTCTGGTTCTGACCCGGGGCCTCCTCCCAGGAGGCATCCTAACCAGATGAACCACCTCAGCTGACTCCTTTCTATGTGGAGGAGCAGCGACTCGACTCCGAGCTCCCTCCGGATGGTGGAGCTCCTCCCCCTGGAGGGTGGGCGATTCTGAAACTTCTCCAGCTGTGGCAGAGACTCATCCCCGACCCAGAACCAGGAGCTCAGATCTGGAGGAGCCGACTTTCATCCCGACATTGTCATGGCTTGAAGAAGCCATGACCATGTCACTGATCCCACAAACAGGATCGGTGACGAAGGGCAGGCCTGGTGGAGAAAACCAGCTCCGCTTTGTACCAAGAACATGGACACAGATCTTACTTTGGTTATAAATGGACCGAATAGCTCGCAGAAAGGACTCCGGTACCCTGCAGCACCCCCCACTATTCCAAAGTTATTTTCAGTTTTATGCTTGTCGGTGGCAAAAGTCCATTAAAAACATTTCAGTGTACATTTCGGTGCACATGGTTTAAACCTGCATCCATAAATTAAGTTCAGATTCTATCATACAAAGAAAATAGATCTCTAGTTTTATCATCTGAAATGTTATATTATACTATTTTTAACTGGCTAAATAATTTGCAAATGATTGAACTTGTTTTTAATTGACCTTTTACTCAGTGTGGTACTGTACCCCCCCGGTCAGTTATCACTCCGCCCACTCTTTGTCTCTTACCTGCCCAGCTTCATTCATTTGGTCGACTATTTGCTGGTCTACACTTGGCATTACCTGGTGGTGAACGCAGCCGAAAAGCTTCTGACTGTAATCCAGGAGCAGGTGGCTCGGACGCCCGGCCATGCCGTCAGTCAGAGCTGGAGCCGCAACGCTAAGGCTGCTGGAGCTCAAACCGACACCAAGGTAGGACACTCACAGCAGATCAGCCTGTGGAGCAGAAGCAGAGCCGCGTTGACTTTGGTTTTTGCTGGTGTGTCTCTTCAGTGTGCGGCGTCGCAGGACCCAAACGTCCGTCCTCTGTTGGTGTGTGAGCCGATGCTGGACTCAAACGGTCTGACTTTCAAACCCTCCGAGGAAGACTGGCAGGTTTGTTTAGATTTCAGTTGTTAGTTTGGAGTTTCCTTTTCCTCTTCAGAACCTTACACCTGAATGATTTCTGCAGGAGGCTGTCGCAGAGGTCATCGAGCAGTTTGAGAAGACGGTGATGTCAGTTAAACCGCTCGGAGCAGATCCTGATTTCGATCTGCTGACCATGACCGACGAGTGTAAGGTAAAAACCCAACAGCCTGATGGGTGTAGTCAGGATAACTGTCCTAAATGTTCATGTTGATATGTCATTAATATCACAGTATGCCTACATTTAATGCAGTTTTATGTTGAATTATAGGGGCTGAAGAACAAATACGAAGAAGGTCCCTGTTTGCAGATGATCCTCCAGACAGATACTCACTTTCAAAGTGTCAAGCAAAGCATCAGGGTGGGTTTTAACTTCCTGTTCACTTGTTTAGCTTGTACTCTGTCTGGACTGACCTTTGTTCCCTCCCCTTCAGGATTTAGTCCAGCAGGCCTTTAAGGCGGCAAAGGTGTACTGTCACACGTTTGAGTCTTTTCTAATGTCCTCCAAAGAGAAGAAGAGTCTGAATGTGGGTGTGATGGGGCAGCAGGATCGAGGTAATCTGCAGCACATAAGCACCACTTCTGTTTTCTATCACATAAACATGACATTTAACAGCACAAAGAATCTGGGGCGTTTCAAACCAACACAAATAAGTCAGAAAGAAAACCAAAAATTCAGTTTGTTTGACTAAATTTATACAGTTTAAATGACACCACATCTACATTTAGTCACTTAGCTTTTATCCAAAGTGACGTACAAATGGGGAATAACAAGCTTCAGTGTGTATTCTTCAGTATAAGGAAGTGTTGGTCAGGCGTGTTCGGCTGTTAGAGGTGAGAGGAGAGGAGGTGTTCTCTGAAGAGATGTTCTTAAAGGTAGAGAAGGAGAAAAGAAGAGCTCATCCATCATGGCACCTGGGTTTCTTGTGGCCTTCGCTTAGAAGGAAGTTGAAGAGGCAGTTTTTCTGTTGGATTGAACGATTGGCTTGGATCTCAAACAGCTCAGTCTTTGAGAGGTTGAGTTGAAGGTGAATTTCCTTCCTCCATGTGGGTAAATCAGATAAATGAGCACAGAAACAGTGGGATCACAGTGGGATAGGAACAGTTTGGTATCATCTGCAGAGCAGTGATGCAAGAAGGAGGGTGGATCCAGGTGTTTGTCCCTGAGGTATGACCGGTGCCATGCCTGGTTTCCCCATCTCAGAGAGTACAGGTGGCAGGATCTACTGTGTCAAAGCAGTGGCAATTCTACTGATTTATACATGGGGTGGCAGGCATATATTGTAGGGTGTCAAATTTTTTAGGAAGCCCATCTTACTTTGTACTTTATATGAACCCATATACAACAGTTTTTTCAACATCCAAGTGTGATAAATTCAATATTTGATATATCCCCCCCCGGTGGAAAATGTTGAGGTTCTCTCCGGGTACTCCGGCTTCCTCCCACTGTCCAAAAAATCATGCATGTTAGGTTGATTGGCATCTCTAAATTGTCCTTAGGAGTGAGTGTGAGCGTGTATGGTTGTTTGTCTCGTTTGTCTCTATGTGGCCCTGCGATGGACTGGCGGCCTGTCCAGGGTGTACCCCGCCTCTCGCCCATTGACTGCTGGGATAGGCTCCAGCCCCCCCGCGACCCGATCGATGGATTCAGCGGTATAGATAGTGGATGGAAAATGTTGAACGTTGTTAATTCAATCGAATCAATCTGAGGCACTTTGAAAGCAAAATCAAGCCATAGGAATGATTTAGAAATTTGAGGACTTCCCAGCACTTTACAAAATTCCAGCATTATCCTAGAAGTAAAGCCCTCCCTCAAAGGCCTGCCTGCCAAAGTATTTTGTGAGTGTATGTGTACAGAATAGGTTAGACAGGTTTGTGAGAACAATTTCTTTATTTTTCCCCCATTAACAATAACAATAATAAAACATGTATATCAACTGATTGCTATACAGTATCAAATTTACAGAAGCTGTATGCGACGATTGCTGTGCTGTGCAGCAAATCTCTTAACAAACTTCAAGTTCAAGATGTCAAAGGCTAGCCAGCAGCTAGCTAGTTATCAACGTTTTTCAGTTAGGTAGCGCCAGCTATCTAGTTACCGAACTGGCTTGAAAAGCTATCTTGTGGCTAACCGTGACATGAGGTAAAACGTAGCTAGCGGTTATCCAGAGATTTTTTTTGGTGCAAATCCGTTCGTAACTTTACGAACGTTTCATGAATGAGACTCAAACTGGCTTGAAAATAATAATAATAATACTTTTATTTTGTACAGCGCCTTCCATCTATGAGGAATTATAAACGTTTGGAAACCATATTAAACTTGTTGCATGTTATCCACCTGTGAACAGGCTCCATCTGACAGCTTGAGTCCTGACTCCACGTCAAGGCAAAGAGATTCTGCGATATGGATGCAACCATTCGTGATGGGGGGGAGGGGGGTGGACCAACGTGTTTCTTTTTCAAATTTAACATTCTGCAGTTTGACACCGATTTCGGATTGTTTTGCATTTGATTTGATCTTAAAACGATATTAATAATAATTATCCAATAAATCATCAGTTGGTATTTTTTGACTGGGGTGGCAGGTGGGGTGGCAGACCCCTTTTCAGTGGTGGCAGCTGCCACCCCGTGCCACCCTGGTAGTTTCGCGCGTGTGTCAAAGGCAGCTCTACCTGCTTAAAGAAAGCTTGAGTGAAGGTTTACAGAAAGACTTCACAGAAGCAGAGTTACCTTTTGATCGGTTTACGTATCAGTGTATGCAAGCTGTACATTAGGAGTTATGTTTAAGGGGATCATTCTGTTTATTCTGACTTGGCCTCACAGGTTTGGTCTCCTTTGAGAAAATGCTGGAATCTTATAACAGTCAACACAAGCAGGCGTTAGACATCAAAGAGAAGAGACATTTCGGTTTGCTGCTGCTGAACAACACACAGCTCAAAGACCAGATTGTGACTTCTTCCATCTGTTCTCTGCAGGTCAGGACGAGCTTTTCAATTCTTAGATCATAGAAATAGTCTGCTCCCTATCAGACCTCACGATTCGGTAATACAACCTGCGATGAAACCAAATGGCCAATCTGTGCAGAAATCAGCGTTATCCTCTTCCACTTCAGGCCATCAACGAGGAGGCCAGAAAGAAACGAGATGTCATTCTCGCCGAGATTCGAGAAGCCAATTCGAAGCTGGAGTTACGGCCCTCTACCACTGCTGAGATGGCCGGCTCTCTCATATACCTGGATGAGATAGAAGACAGGGTGAGGCGTGCGCTTATTGTTAACAGGAGTAAATAACCAATTACAGTCAAAGGTGACAGCAAATGTTGTATTTGATGTCATCCTCTGTCCCTCCCAGACTTTGGACATCGGAAAGGAGGTGGAGTCAGTTTGTAAAATGTACAATCTGATCAGAATGTACTCACTTCCCATGCCCCTCGACGACCACGTGGAGTTTGCCTCAGTGGAGCCCTACATGGACGACTTCCTTGGCAACATCGCCTGTGCAGCAGTAGAGAGAAACTCCAGCATGAGCAAGTTCTGCAGATCCCTGAGCACAGACATGAAGGAACTACAGCACAAGGTCAACGAAATCAGAGTCCGGTCACAGGTATCTGGAGATTATCTCTGTTTCAGTGATGGATATCTTACAAGCTATCCTTATACTCCACATACTCCTCTTTTTTCGTGCTCCTGATGTGTTCGTGTGCATGTACGCTGCTTCTACTTTATTTTTTTTTACGTGTAGGTTTCAGATATCCTCAACATCAACGCAGATTCCTCCCAAGTGCGTCTCCGACTGCAGGAAGTCCAGATTTCCATCGAAGATCTTCAGGCTCAGGCGTCTTCCTACAATTCCTTCCAGCAGAAACTGAAGGTGCCGCAGTTGTTTTCCGGTGCAGAGCAGAAACGGCAGTGATATTCAGCAGTTAGGGTTCACAAACTTCAGCCTGGCCACTCCCACATTTTACAACCTCCAGCATCTTTCTGAGTCGCTGCTAACTCAGAAATCACAAACCCTTTTTCCAGAAAAGTTTATTTAACAGAAACAAGAAAAAAAAAAGATTCTCAGAGTCTTCACTGACCAGCTTCTTTGTATTTAGGAAACAGAACCAAATGTAGAATCTGAAGCAGCAACACTCAGTTAAAGCTGTTCCAGAGTCATGTTTCCTATCTTGCTCCATCAGCTTCCTTTAATGACACTTTTTAATGCTTTGGGAACTGAGGATACTGATTGTTGCAGTTTTTCAGAGGAATCTGGGTCCATTCCTGCTGAATCCCAGATTTCAGCTGCTCAACGGAGTTCATCTGGTTCAGATGCCTCCTAGTCGCCTCCCTTTGGAGGTTTTTTCAGGCCCCGGGGCAGACCCAGAACTCACTGGAGGGATTATATATCCCATCTGGGCTGGGAACACCTCGGGATCCTCCAGATTGGTGAGGGATGTTAGAGTATTAGTTCTCTTTCTCCACTTAACTCACACCCCTAAACCTTGTGCCTCCAACATGGGTGAAAGGTAATTGTGTTTCAGTGTCATTTAGGACAAGTTTTAAAACTAACTGCCTCCAGTTACGAGCAACACAAAGGACCAAAGCCTAACTGAGTACTGAGCCCAAAGTAACCACTGCTAACAGGAAACTCTAAAACCAGAGGCCATGAAGGCATTTACACGGTGAACCACTGCCGCCCCGGATCAGAGTTTCTGAGCAGTTACTCTGATAAACATTCAAACTCCAATCAGTCAGGATGGCAGCTGGGAGGGAGGAGCAGGTGGGGTGATGGTCTAAACCTGGTTCATCACAGCTCTGTTCTTCCTCTGTTCTGGCGAATAAAGATGGAGGCCACTGAGTTTCGCTCACTGAAGGACTTGGCTGCAGAGTTCAGGTTGACGCAGCTCCTGTGGGACTCCCTGGAGGAATGGGACTCTTTACGGGCCAGATGGCAGCAGGTGAGGCGCACACCTGATGTCAGACTGATCACTCATACAAGGAAGTGTGGGTTCTAAGCTCCACGGTGTCCTTTAATGTTCCCCCGCCTCCAGACCACACTCAGACAGCTGGAGCCAGACCAGCTCAGCTCACAGGTCAGCAAATACAGCGACCGCATCTGTCAGCTGGAGACGGGCCTGCCGCCCAACAGTTTGGTGCCAGCTCTGAAGGACAAAGTGGAAGTCATGAAGCAGAAGGTGAGCGGGACAAAGTTCTGTGTTCTGCTGTGCAAAAATATGACCTAAATGATAGGGGTGGGACAATATGCTTTGGTCACGATTCGATTTTATCACGATTCTTGATAATTGCCATTCTACAAGTATTGCGATTCGATATAATCAGTAGGGGTGGGAATCGCCAGAGACACCACGATACCAAATATCACGATATATAGACAAATTTTCAGCTGCAAAGGATACCAACATAATTAATCTTGATCAACATGCTTATCTGTTAAAAAAAAGTTTTCAGTCAATTCACCTTACTTCAAATATTTACTCCAATAAAATGGACTGCTCATGAGTCACTCGGGAGCCGCGGGTTGGCCACCCCTGCACTATTCCATCACGTGGTTACGTCAGTTTTGAGTTTGTGGCTCGGAAGCTGCAACATTTTCTGCTTTCATTCCAAAGCGGCAGCGATGCGCAGCACTCTCGCCATAAGCCTGGCTACTGTTGGCAGCTTTAATTCCTGCTGTGATGCGAGATTAAGTTGACATGGACGTATCCCGACACAGCGACACAGATATTAGAAGCGCTGTCTGTTACAACAACCAAGTGTTTGTCTGCAATCCCCCGTTCTTCTGCTGCATTTCGCAGGAGGTCTGCGATGTTGGCCCCGGTGTGGCTTTCATGTACCGCTCGCGTTTGGAGTAGGCTACATAAGACTGCAGTTCCCAGTCCTCTGTGATGTGGTGCAATGTTACAGTCATGTACGAGTCCACTGACCTCGACGTCAAAGCGTCACTAGTTAATGCAACCCTTCCTGCTGTTCTCAAGGATTCTTCGACTTCAAGCTTAGTTCCTCGGTAGAGTTTAGGCACAGCCGTCTCGGCAAAGAAATGGCGAGACGTAATCACATACCTGGGCTCAAGCGTCTTTAACATGTTGCAAAACCCGGCATTTTCCACCACGCTGAATGGACGGATGTCTTTCACCATGAAGTAAACAATGGACTGAGTTAACTTCCTTGCACGCTCACAATGTGAAGGTAGCTTTGCCAATCTCAGTGTCCAGTGTCGGTTGATTTATTTTTTTTTTAATTATTGTGTTTTTGCAAGCGCTGGTTTCGTTTGGCCCCCCTCACCTGCCAGTGCTGCTGGGTGGTAACAGAGAGGTGAACTCTTATGTTAGTTGTGTTCCCGGAGTATTTCACTTTCGCACTAGAGTCCCTGCAGATTGCATGTGTCATGTCAATGTCTTTCTTTCCCTCTTTGTTCAAAAGTCCAAAATAAGTCCAGACATTTGACTTAAATTTTGATGGCGCATTTATCAGTTCTCCTCCCGACATGTTGCTGTGCTGTGATCACCTATGACCTAGTTCACGTGCCAGCCAGATTTTACGAGAGCCGCGCTTCGCTGTGTTGAGCGCACCAGACAGTGAACGGTTAGCACCATTTAGTGGACTAAAGAAGCAATTGATTTTATTTTGGTGCATAATACAAAGTTTATTTTTTAGGTGTATGTGACCAAAATATCGATATTTGGTGTTTCTGAATCGATACAATATCGCCACGCCAAATGTCGCGATATGTCACTGTATCGATATTTTCCCCCACCCCTACTAAATGATGTTTTATCCTTCAGCTGCCTGTGATCAGAGACCTGTGTTACTTGTGTGTGAATCTGGAAGACTGGGAGACCCTGGAGGGATTTTTGGGCTTCTCACTGAGTGTTGAGGAACTCACTGTGGCTGCTTTGGAAGAGCTCAACATCTTCTCCCACGAAAAGGACATACAAGAGGTAACACACATGTTTACACTACAAGATTGTGCTCCAATTCTGCTCTGATTCTGGTCCTGAAGAGCAAAACACAAAGACGACAGAGAAAATGGAACGTTTCACTTCTTTCTTTTGACTGGATCATTCAGTCAGGATCATTTCCTGTTTCTGGTGTGTCCTGATCTCACAATCACTAAGTTGGACATGCAACCATTTCACTGTTTTTGGGGGGATTTAGACCACCTTGAACCGGGTCCAGATGAAAAACGACACTCTTTAGACTGGACTGGATCAGTTCTGGAATAGGTGTTAGATATCTAGGACCCCAAAACAAAGGTGAAAAATAATTTTAGAGCTGCCTGGTACAGGTTGAAAGCACCTCGGTCCGGCCCCAGAGCGCATGCGACACCATTAGCTCTAAATATTTAAGATGTTGGCTGAGAGTTAAATCAAGAAGGGGGATGTAGAGAAGAGAAATGAGTGAATAAAAAGCCTGCACGATGCAGAAAACAGGCCTTTACTCCTCGTGGAAAACCTTTTTCCTGAATAAACTGCATCGATATTTGCTCTGATTCTTGTTCTGATTCCAGGATTTTTTAAGTTGTTTTTCTTGAAGTGTTGAGAAGTCTTGAGTTGAACTTTGACCTAGACTAGAATAAAGGTTTTCAACACACGTGAAACCTTTATGCTAGTTGTCGCGATGCAAAAAAGGGCCATTTCACTGCTTTTGTTGGCATATTGAGGACTTGAGACCAGGTCCAGGTCAAAACCATTCATATTTAGACTGATCAGCTCGTGACTTTCACGAATAGAACAAAGGTGTCACAAACTTTGCTTTAACCTCCTACGACCTGATGAGATCTGAAGAAAACAGGAAGTGACATCAGCCTGTCGTGTCAGATTTGTTATTTCCAGTTACAGCAAGTTATCTGTTGTTCCTACATTTTCACGAGAAGCTGAATATTCTTGTGTTTTGCACTTCAGGTTCACTTTTTAGAAAAAGAAAGCTTTGGCACAAGCTAATAAAACCTATCAATTAGTGTTATATCGATTATTAAAATGTATTTTGGTTTAGAAGACTTTCTAATCCTGTCAAAGGACATTTTAAAGGTTTGGTTTACATTGCAAAATAAAGCATGTTGTGGGGGGGGGTTCAGTTCTGCTGGTGGTCTGCCAACATTATGCTGCATGTGTACACACATAAATAAATGTGATGTAATGTTTTCAGGCCAAAGCTGTGACTGTGAGAGAGGCCAGATGTGCGAGTAGCACCCAGACACAGGAGGAGACGACAGAGGAGATGCTGTGATGTTCAGGCTCCTCCTGTAGAGAAGATGGAGGCTTGTGCCATCAAACAGAGGTTCACCTCAACCACTCACGCTTTATTTATTGCTTTAACTTCTCCGACACTGTCCTGTGAAAGTGTTACTTTTATTTATTCATTTTCACAATTACCACAAAAGGAGATGAACTGGATGACTTTCACCATTTTATGCATTATTGTTGTTATTAAGTGTACGCTCCCTGTTCAGGTTTAGCATGTGGAGATAACTGACAGTAAATATCAGGTTCGTGTTGATGGATGTGTCCTTCATGTTGACAGAAAAAAGAGGCAGTGGCATTTTGTGCAATTGTTAAAGCTGAAATTGTACAAATGAGCTGAAAGATGTTGATGAGTCGTTTCTGTTGAATATAAAACTGTCACATGAGACACAAAGTTGTGTTATACCATGGGTGTCAAACTCTGGCCCGCAGTGTAATTATATTTGGCCCGCGAGGCAATCCCAAATGACTACTAGAGCTGGCCACCCAGTGTTATAGACAAAACCCGAAAGTAAAGCAGCACCGCGATTACTGCGTGCCTTGCGTGTTGGTCCCATTAGCGGCAGCCCTGCAGGATGCTTTCATTGAAAAACCATTAGAGGGCACCGGCAACTGTCAGACTGTCACACTCTGCTGGCACGCAGTAATGGCGGCAGGCAAGATGGCGGGCCCATAGAGTTCTCGTCGGATTTTTGTATACAGCGCATTAGCCGCTAATACTACAAATCCCATAATGCTCTGCTGTTGTTTTGGCGCGTCAATCAGGACAAGACCCAGAAACTTTCACCGTGCTACCCCTTCCCAAAAATGTCGAAAAGAAAGGCAGAAAAACGGTGGGAGGAAGAATATCTGTTTACATATATAAAAGACAGACCTGTCTGTCTTGTTTTTGGAGTCAGCGTGGCTATAACTAAGGAGTACAACATTAGACGACACTATGAAACGAAACACGGTGATAAGTACAAGGACCTTGACATGACTCAAAGGAGACAGAAAGTAGAGGAGATAAAAAGAAGTTTGGTTTCACAACAGATTATGTTAAAAAGAAAAAGCTACATCACAAAGTGAGGCTGCTCATTTGTTTTCCACCAAAGAAGGGGGTCTCCATCCCGTGGTATTGGCTTCTCTTCTGAGTACCGGCGCATTTCAATAAAGGCATCAGTTCCAGGTGTGCGATGTTCCTGGAATGCAAGGACTTGGGAGTCAAATTCTGCCCATATCCCACCTATTGCTGCAGGTGAGCTTGAGGTAGTTGCAGGAGCAGCCACTGAGACAGAGCCGGTGGCAGAGCTTGTACTTGGTTCAGGAGCTGACACTGAGGTCCGGTTCACTGACTGCATTTCAGTGATCAGTCGTTTTTTCACAGCTTCAACATTTGCCATGTCACGGAACCCGAGGTTTTTAAATCTTGTGTCCAGGAATGTGCTGACAGCAAGACCTTAAAAGGTTTCAATGGCTCTGAGACGGTGCTGGCATCGTGATCAGAGCTCAGCAGCTAGCTTGATACCTTGGCTCTCATGAGTTGCAGTTGATCTCCGAAGTAATGGAACCAGGGGTATCACTTTTGAAACTGAGGCATGTTTCTCTGTCGATATCTCTTTTGTGACCTCTTCGAATGGTCTCAGGGCATCAATGGAGAGACTAGCCATGGACCAATCTTCCTCACTCGAGCACAGTGAGCATTTTCCACAAAGACAAAGTGCTGTAGTAACAGCTTCCTTTTGCTCAAGTAGTCTCTCAAACATGTAAAAGACAGAGTTCCACCATGTTTCAACTGACTGGATCAGTTTGTGTTCTGGTAACTTTGGTTGTTTCTGAATTTCTTTGAGCCTCTCTGCTGCTCTTGTGCTGTGGTGAAAGAAAGCTACAATAGCTACAATTTGTCTCCCATTAAATTTTTCCTACTTGGAATCTTGTAGCGATGATCGAGTGTCTTTACAAAATTCCTAAAACCCTCATCTTCAACCACAGACACAGGTTGTATATCCTTAACGATCATTTCAGCAAGAGTCCTTGTGATATCCATAGCTCTTTGGGAATCCTCTAGATCACACATGTCAAAGTGAAGGCCCGCGGGCCAGATCCAGCCCGCAAATTAATTATCTATGGCCCCCTGGATGATATTTAATTACTATTAGAACCGGCCCGCAGGCCACAGCCGCCCGCTGGTGTTTTGCACGCACCAACACTACATTCCCCACAATGCAACGGTAGCCCGCGAAGTCACTGCAGCGCGCACAAGCAGCTTCATTATTCATCAGCAGTCAGAGCAGAGATCAACTTTCAACTATCCCCCTCCTCAAAAATGGCTAAACGTAGGGTGGACGCTGAGAACAGGGGGTTTCAAGCCAGGTGGGAGGAAGAGTACATGTTCACGGAGGTAAAAGGCAAACCTGTGTGTCTTCTGTGTGGAGAAAGTTTGGCTGTAATGAAAGAATATAATCGAAGAAGGCACTATCAAACGTCTCAGAAACACAAAGACAAGAATATGGACACGGAACAAAGGCTACAGAAGATATTAATATTAAGATATTGATTATTAAGAAACATAATTTGTTTTTAAAAACAATTACATTTTTTGCTGTTTGCCTGTAGAAAATGTTTTCACTTGAAGTTACTGACAGAGCCATAACAAAATATTGCTTTATTCATTTAATCATTAAATAATATACAGTGTCTTGGTTCAATAGGCTATGTGCAATCATTTCAATATGTTTTAATAAACATTGAACCAGTCCGGCCCTCGGCTTGTAACAAATTTGTTTTTTTGGCCCTCGGTGTATTTGACTTTGACACCCCTGCTCTAAATGAAACAAAAAATGATTGAGTCACAACCTCATAACCTGTAACAATGAGCTTAGCCTAAACATAGGAATACTACTGTTCCTTTGACAGTCAACTGGTTTTCCTCATCATAGAAATGTTTTTTAGAATTTAAAATCCATAAGCCGGCAGATATGCTGTGATGTTTACTCTGCGGGTGCTGTTTGGCGTCTCTTAGGAAACTCAGAAGGAGGACTGAAGGGATGCCCATCGTCTTCCAACTGACTGACCCGGCTCTGCAGTGTGCTGATCCGCAGGCAGGACCCTCCGACTCTGCCAACTGCTGAACCAAATTCAGTCAGCTGTATACATCCAGAGTCAAAATAAAGCTTTCATTCACTGCAAACTGCTGATTCTGCTCTACTTCTTACTGAAACTTCCCAGGTTGCATTGCCACATTTTATAGTCTTTATGAAAGCATGAATGGTTTACCCACAAGGTGGAAAACAACCACCACAAGCCGGTCGGACGCTAACTGCTGATTGTAAAAGTGGCCTCCTAATAATGCCACATCGATGAAGCTGAAACGGTGTTCAAATGAAAGTTGGCAGGTGGCTTTTTGGTGAAGCAGCGAGTGCTGCAGCGTGTCGGCGCCACGTGGACACAGAACATTCAGCCAACATTAGTCTGTGGTTCTCCAAAGATTTACAAGAACCACTAATGAATGTTTGGAGAATGCGTGCAGAGGCTTTTGGGAAAATAAAAACTCCACCATGTTCTGAGGACTGACCACTGAAAATGCAGAAGGCTGTACCACATTCAAAGGAACAATCCTTCAGCATCCTGAGGTCCTCATGAAATATCTGGGATACACTACAGGAGACCTGTTAGTTCACTCCTCTGTTCAAGTGGGTCACTTTAGGAAAGCGGAGGGACCCACTCCACTCCACTCTGCCCATCTCCTCCTCAGGGTCTGCCTCTTTTGACATCTGTGGTCAAATGATAAAGTCGCTCGTTTATCTTCTTTCTGGTTATGCAGAAAAAACAACGCAATTCCAAGTAAATAGTTGAAAACTTGACATTGTTGTCAATTTTTACAAAGATCATTTATCTTTGCATATAAATCTTAAGCCTCGTTTCCACTATGCAGTACGCTACGGTTCGGCTCGCTTTGGGGTCAGCTTGCGTTCCCACCGTACAAAGGGGACCCTCAGGGGTGGGCGGAGTGCGTGCCGAAGCGTAAATAGCAAATAACAGCAAATAACACATAACATCCATAATTTGGAACCACCTCCAAGCTTCTTCAGCTTAATGCCACACTGGCTCTCGGTCCAGTTGAAACCAGCTCCCGCTGCACAGCCTCCCCACCCACAACGGTTAGCAGAGCCTGGAACCTGTGTGCTAGGTACCCCAAGCAGAATGGTTAAAAAAAAAAAAAACCTGCTGCGTCCTGTGAGCCGAGTTCCGGCCTCGTTTTGGCGTTGACGAAGGTAGTCCGGCTAGTTGGCTGGGGTCACAAACATAAAGCGTCTTGCTTCTCAAAACAATATGCGTTCAAAAGAGTAATACATTTGCATCACAAAATGGTTATCCAGAAAAAGTCAGACCTCACAATCGCTTGGCACTATTTTTGCCTCCCTTCGTAGCGACAGCTGCACCTGTTACGGTGTTTACTGCTCGGAAGCAGGGGACTGCTCGGTCTGCTTTTCGGTTTACACAGCCTGTAGTGATACGAAGGGAGAGAGAAATAGCGCCATGCGATTGTGAGGTCTGATGTTTTATGGCTAACGATTTTGTGATGCAAATGTATTACTCTTTTGAACGGATATTGTTTTGAGAAACAAGACGCTTTATTTTTGTGACCCCAGCCAACTATCCGGACTACCTTCGTCAACGCCAAAACGAGGCTGGAACTCGGCTCACAGGACGCAGCAGGGAGTAAGAAAATGTTCATAAATGATGTTGCTAATATGGGATGTCATACAGCTTCATGTCAAAAGAGGCGAACTATCCCTTTAAGACTTTGAAAGTCATGTAGTGTGACCAAAGCTTAACATTAAATGCCAACCTGACAGAATTTAAGCAGCAGTTTGTTTTTGTTTTGTCAGACTCAGTGGGATCACTGTAAGCGACCTGTAAACTGGATTTGGATTGGATGTCTTCATTCATCTACCTACAAGTCATTATAAGAGATGTAGACTGAGCTTAGTAGCACAATTCAGTCATTTGTACCGAATGGGAGAGGCAACTCTCAAACCTTGCTCATCTCATTCAGTTTTGCTTCACCCTAAATCCTTAAAGGCTGCCTTTTAAAGGAAACACGCTTAAAAGATGGAATTAGGGTTAAGTTGCACTTAGAAAAGATTAGATTAACATCATTACAAAAATATTTCCCTTTGACTTCCTTTTCTTTATGCAATGCGGAGTCCAGTGCCTTCACCACCAAGGGACAGTGAGGCCAGATGTCAGGAGACAGAGAGCAGCACTCAAGAGAAAATCAGGGCCAGGCAGGGGACCCGAGACGATTGTTTCCTTATAATGTGGCACAAGTTGTGTAAGATATTGTTTGGGCTTCATAGAAATACAGCAGTGTAGATGTTGGTCTATTTACATTATGAACCTCTGATATAAGTCTCTCTCTCTCTCTTTCTGGGCTATCTGCTGAATTTTCTGTTGTCCCTGTTTATCTTCGTTTGCTCAGCCCTGTTCATCTGGAGGAAGATGAGAATCTTGAAGAGGCAATTCAGTGTAGTCTACTAGAAGACTGTGATGTTAATATTCTAAAGTAAGAGTTACAAGTATTTTTTTACTACAGTAAAACTCTTGTTTACACCAGCGTAAACATCGCAAACAACATGGAACAATTCCTCATGCACTGAAGGTGATAGTGGAGTAAATGCAGAGGTAGCCAAAGGTCTGTTTATCTTTGTCATTGTCTTTTTTTTAATATAGGTCATCTGAAATGCCGAGCAAAGAAGAAGTTGCAGGCCTTCTACAAGCTCACAGTGAGAGAGTTATAACATCGGAAACAAGACAGATCTATATCAGTCGAGCCAATGCTTGGCCAACAGCCCAACGTGTGTTTAAGAGAACCTGTTTTGCACAAAGCTGTGACATGATGCTTTATGTCACATTTGCAAGCCATGAACATGACGCTGAGGAAGATGCTGCCGACCTTGGAGGTCCCAGGCGAGAGTTTTTCCGATTACTGGTGAAGCCTATCTTCCAAGACAGTGGAGCTTTTGAAGGTTTTTTCTAAATATATTGGTTTGAAAATGCCAGAGTACACGATACAGAATGCGGTGTTAATTTATTTAATCTTTCAGGCACACCAAATGGATGCACACCAAGACTGAACATTCTCCACTTGCAAAATGGACTGTATGGAACCATTGGCAGGATGAAGTCTACAGTAATAATAACTGTAGGGGCTGAAGCACCTGCATTCCTGTCCCCGAGTGTCGTGGACTACATTGTGTCTGGGGACATCCTTCAACCTCAAAAAGGTAATGGGCAATATTCTGACCTGAAGACTAATGTAGCAAGCCTTTGCTTTTTTTGACTATTCCACAGCAGTACAGTTACTTTTATTTTGGTAGAATGCATTATCAAAATAATTTTGGTTTCATATTACCCAATAAATAACTAAAAATGACTTTCTTGCCATTGGTAGGTAACTAAGTGTAAGTGAAATGCTACATAGTACTTCTGTAAATGTTGATTAAATGCAGTCATTTGAGAAAATAAGATTTTTGGGGGGGCTTTTTATGCCTTTAATGATAGGACAGTTGGAGAGAGACAGGAAGCAGAGAGAGGGGGAAGACATGCAGCAAACGGCTGTCCGGTGCGGGACTCGAACCGGGGCCCACTGCAGCAAGGACTGTAGCCTCTGTACATGGGGCGGCTGCTTAACCCACTACACCACTGACCACCCTGAGAAAATAAGATTTTAAAGATCTGATCTGTAATATTTAGGTTCAACAGGCAACCTTGCAGGATGATTTGGAGAAAGCAGTCAGCAGCTGTGACTAATGGCGATATAAGGTGAGGGTCTTCCACTTGTTGTCACCATGGCCAACAGAGATTTGTTTGTGAAAAATGCAGTTCTATACCATACTGTTGTGCAACGGCAGAGCTGTCTTGATCAACTCATTGATGGCTTGTCCCACTATGGAGTAAGATTCACCTCACAGTTCTGTATCATATTTGCTCCGTGCTGTGGTAAAATTACTAAGAATTGTCATATCCACATTTAACCATAACTACTCATTTTTATGGCCTTTCATTTATGGTGTTGAATTTCCTTCTAGGTTTTATCACTCCTGAGAGAGAACCCCAGCTTGCATGTGCTGCTTGACATACCAGGAAAGGTCAAAGGTCGAGCAGCTGATTTTGTAGCTGGTATTCTCAAACCAAGCTACTCTGTACTGGGGAGCAACGGAAGAGTTAGGTAGGAGTTGATGATGGGAACATTTAGGGAGTTTCTCCAATGTCTTGAAAGTAAGTTTGTATTTTTATTCAGTATATTATACAATAAGGAAATCCAGGAAACGTACAGATTTATTTTATTCTTTACAACTCATGAAGCTGTGCCTATCTAATGTTTATGTACCATGTAACAAGAATACAGTTGTTATGATAGCTTGTAAGAATAACATTGCTTTTTCACCAAAATACCTCTACAGTAAACCATTAGTTATTCAATTAGTCATTGATTCAGTCTTTCTTAAACCTGAGTATTTCCGAGTCTCCAAGTCAACACTGGTTTCCCTTTGCTTTTAGATAAAGAGCTGAGAGACACATATGGGGACAGGACTCTAACCGAGGAGGAGGAGGCATTCCTGAAGACTTTGAGCCCTGGTCACATCTTTGCGTTTGCTACAGGGAGCAGCAAAGTCCCAGCCATTGGTTTTTCATCCAACTCCTAAATGAATATTTATTCATGATGAAGACAGATATCTTCCCACTGCACATACGTGTGCCAACGAGCTTCACCTTTTTGTGAATGCAACAACAATGACTGATGATGATGAATTCAACTACTGCTTCCTAGTGGCATTAATGAATGGATTTTTATTCAGCACCATTTAAACAAATGTCAGGATTCCACTCTTTAGTTTCGGATATGAGGTGCTATTAGTATTTATGTTGTCTACAACTGGACTAAAGTATTGTTGTGTTTTGAGATGTTTAACAGCTACCATTAAAGTACAAGTAAAGGCTTTGTTGTTGCAAGCACAACTTTAGCATAAATGTGCTGTCCTAGTTTTAATTCTTACTGTAAATCTACTAATAATTCACTGAAATCAGTTCATCAGGCTGCTGTGTTGTTCTGTGTACCCTCTGCCCCTCGCATGGTAACAACCCTAAAACTTTCCACTACAGCCCAGTGGCTGATGGTGTCCATGTGTAAATGTATTCCATAGAGGAGATTTGAGGCATATAGAGTTTGTTCATATTAGAAAGCAGTGGTTTCAATTGCATTACATAAGAAAGCTGAAAAATAAAGACTATAGCTTGTGTTTTCCCATCTTGCTCCACATTCTTTTCATCTTGTTATGAATTTAACTCGAGTTAAATTAGTAACTAGAGTTACTAGTTTTTTTATACTCAACAAACAGTAGTGAAGGAATGAAACTATGTACATTTACTCAAGTAAGGTACTTAAGTAGAAATTTGGAGTACTTTTCAGATTACATTTTTTAATTCCCCTCCTCACCATTGAAAGCCATGTTTATTCAGATTCACTGATGTTGAATATGTTGTGACAAACTGAAGAATGTGTTCTTTCTCCTCATCCTACTCCTCCTCAAGCTCTTTACAAAAGTGGACTTTTGAAAGTACAATGGGGCTAATGTTACCCAGTTGTCCATGTTATGCTGAGATCACACATTTACAAGTTTATCCAAAATAAACTGTTGTGTTCTCTGAAACAATGTTTTGCCATTGTTGTTGTCATGTAGAAGAGGGTTAATGGCATCATTCAGTTCTTGCAAATCCCTGCCATTCAATGGGGAAAATCCTCTTCTAGAGTTTGGTGAGGAACAAAAAACTATCCCTGCTGTTGAGAGTTCTGGGTTGTGAAGATGAGGCAAATCATTGTCCAGACTAAAAAGCTGAACTGGTGTTCTATCTCCTTCAGATGAGATAGAGTGATTGTTAAATCCAGCTTAGAATTCCTCCAAAGTACGGTTGATTCTGGGTAGAAAGAGCTAATGGAGACAAAATAGGTCTGTTGCATTATCTATGTCTAGGATACTCAGGGATTCCAGTTCATAAAAAATGGGTGCATAAATATGGCTGCAGTTTTTGTTCAAGTCTCGGTTAAAACGCTCGATCCTCTGGTTGTGTACAGAACTTCCTGTTAAGACAGAGCCTTCAGCCCTGCTTGCATGCATGTCCTCCCAAATCTGAGCGTTCTCTCCTCCGTGATCAGTCCTGATGTGCAGTGGTCTGCCAAACTGTCCAACAGCTGCAGTGAAGTGGTCTCTCACAGTTTCAGCACGATTATTGTTGGAACAGTGAAGACACATCAACATCCTACTGTAGCCGTCTATGAACAACCAATTTCCACCTAATCAACTTGTGATTTCCGTCGACATGCCATATAAAATTTGGATGTGGGACAGAGTACACTCGCCGAACTATTGCTGTTCTTCTCCTGGCTAAGACACCAACTGGGTCCATCCTTAGCAGTGAATCTCTTACATGTTGTCTTTGAACCACAATGTTTTTGGAGCGGACATGCCCCATAAGCATCACTTCTCTAATATTTGGGTGTTCAGTTTTTATTTGTGACACTTCAAGATCCAATTGTTGATCACTGATGCTCTTAAATTTTGACGTTGGGATGTTATAGTCTTGCAGTAACTTGTAGAAATTTGGCCTCGAGATTGAAAGAATAGATGCCGCTTCTGTAAAGGTGGTTTTCAGTGAAAGAACATGTTCAAGCTCCTCTTTGGAAATCTGATGTCTTCCTTGTTAGTCATTCTAGAACACAGCAAAGAATATGACATTTGGCATGTTTCTATAACAAACAAGGGTTATTCAAGAGGAAATTATAGACCTAACAGATGAGCATTCACATCACTCATCATCTTTCTGACTGAAGAGAATTATAGATTGTACTGTTTGTTTATTTAAGGAATGTTTAACTAAATAACATGGACCATCAAAGATGAGAGGTTACTGAGAGGTAAATGAGAAGTAAATCAAACAAATATGAACATGAATATGAATGAGTACTTACTGAGCAAGGTCTGTTGCTGGTAAAGGTATGGTAGCGCTGGAGCAGGAACCCTGAGGAGTTTTAAAATATAAACAAAATACCAAAGACGTTATTATATTGTCACGTGTTAGTGTAAAATATGCCTCCATGATTGGAAACAAAACGGAAACAGTATACCACACAGAAAACAAACAAACAAACAAACAGCCAGCTAGGTTACATGAGTATGAAAGTATACCGAGCGGTATGACGTCCCAGTGGAGGTGGTGGGTGTGGCTGGCCCAGGTGGGATGTTGCAGCTGGTGGGAGCCTGAAGAGACATTAGCAAAATATTAGCAACATTATCTTTCATGTGTTTTTTCTTTTTATACGCCCAGCAGTCAAAAACCACCGATGTGATTGGCGAAGGACAAAAAAAGCAGGAAAATGTAGAAACAAAGAGAGATAGATTTTATGCTTTTTTACAGTACGCACACTCATACCTTATTCACATTAAATGAAATGTCTTTATCATTGTGACTGCCTCTGTCCTCCATCAGCATAACTCTCTCTCGGCAGTAGCGATTCTAGAGATTTATACATGGGGTGGCAGAGGGGTGGAAGGCATATATTGTAGGGTGGCAATTTTTTTAGGAAGCCCATCTTACTTTGTACTTTATATGAACCCATATACAACAGTTTTTTCAACACCCAAGTGTGATAACTTCAATATTTGGTCTACATACATGAGCATTCCACTTTTTAGTACATTAAAACAGTGTTTCCCTTGGGATTATTGTAGCAGCAGAAATGTTGCTCATCCCAAGCAGGCCTTCTGGGGGCGGGGTGGGGGGGTGGGTCATTGAATTAACAATGTTCAACAAAATGTTGAACATTGTTAATTCAATCGAATCAATCTGAGGCACTCTGAAAGCAAAATCAAGCCATAGGAATGATTTAGAAATTTGAGGACTTCCCAGCACTTTACAAAATTCCAGCATTATCCTAGAAGTAAAGCCCTCCCTCAAAGGCCTGCCTGCCAAAGTATTTTGTGAGTGCATGTGTACAAAATAACAACAATATATAAACATATTAAATTGGGGATTTTTTAAAAGGCTTAGACAGGCTGGATATAAATAGTTAGATACTGCAGCTGGCTAGTTAGATATAGGCCTACACAATTTAGTAACTAAATGTGTATTGATACTTTAAATAAGTCTTTGATACGTTTTGCTTTATTTTATAACAGCATTTAACCTACAGAAATAAAATGCAGATGATGGCGCATTCAGCCTACCTCCACATGTCTTTTACAGTCATTAAGTATACTGTGCACCTCGCCATGGTGTCATCATTCTTCACCTTCACTAGACATGGATATACTTTAGTAGGCCTATATTCTGCTGTAAAATGAGTCTTATATTTTCCTTTTTTACTCATGGATTCACCCTCCCACACCGAAGGTTATTGGCTTATTTTGCTGAATAAACCGCCCTCTGACAAGCAGTCGCCCTGAACGCTCGTTGAACAGAGCATCGCTTCGGACAGATACGCACAGGTTTCACAAGCAACCTCTCCCCACACCCCTCTCTCTCTCGTGCCTGCGCAGTCGATACGCGCATGGTGCATGAGTTATTTTATTGCCTGCACGCTCTCACTCACATTGAACAAAAAAAAAAAAAAAAAAAAACACACACTCCCTCGCATAGTCTAAAATGGCTCGCGGGCATCCGTGATGTGTATGACTTCGGCAATCGATTAATTTGTGCGCACGACTGTGGAACACGGAAGCTGAGAAAGTAAGTGCGCTGTTTTTGATGTTCTCAAAATGTATAATGTCTGTGCTAGCTAGTGGTATGGTTAGCCCCTGGGTTGAATTGTATTGCTACTGACACCACGGCCAATTCGGTCAAAAGTATTTTGATACACGTTAAGAGCCTCAGGAAAGGTTAAAAGCTTGCCCGATACAGCCCGCTTTCATGGAAATCAGCGCAATCGGACAACTTTGCGCAGCGGGCATGAAAATTTCTCGTGTTTTTCCCTTTGGCAAACTTTCCTTGGTCTCCAACAGATGGGATATGTTTGTAAAAATACCAGAATTCTCCTATAACTATATCCAATTTGGCCTAGTTGCGCTCTAAAGACTCCATTTTTCATCTTTCTGGAAAAAGTCATAACCATGTGACACAGAGTTCCGTAGGCCTTGTTGAAATGCAACTGCTGGCTACCCATATGCCCTTTTTAGGACAACACACTGCGAACATGATGTCGAGGGTGAGTGCACAGGTAGACTGCCTGAACACAGCCATAATAAAAAGAAAATTGTTGACTGTGCACTGTACTTAAAAAGTATTTATTTCATGTGACAATTAAAAGAAAATAGTACATAGTCAGGCTCAAACCACAAGTAAAATGGATATTGCGGCGTATAAACTTAAAAACCAATACAAACGCCGCGGCCGGCTAAGACATGGGCTGTGTTCGAAACCGCCTACTACATACTACATACTTGCAAACGGCATAAGGCCCATTTATGCCCTACGTTAAAGGATAACATCGGTTTTTTGACATTGGGCCCTTGATTTCACATTATAACATGATGTTCCACTCACCCCTGCTTGTTGTTGGTAATTTGGAGCTGTTCCGAAGATATTCGAGAGGCGTCTGGCTGCTCTCTTGAGATATTCGGCCATGAAATGGTTTCCTATGGGCAAGCTTATACAGGCACAAACTATGCTGTTTATAATTTATTAATTACTCTACACTAGCACTGATAACGTGGAGGTGCGTCGCTTACTTAAAAAAATCCGGGTTATTGTAATTTAGATTTTTTCGTCGTAAAGTGGGTGTTACTGACGTCCTCTGGTGCTACTGCCACAGACAGCCCACAGACCTGCTGCCTATTTATTCATTCGGCTAAAATTCAAAATTAGTAACCCGGATTTTTTTAAGTAAGCGACGCACCTCCACGTTATCAGTGCCAGAAAGGCAGACAGAAATCGCTGAGGTCCCGTGCTGTGAAAACTGCCCTGGTTTGCGGAATACAATGGCTGGAAGACGACTTGCTTTCAACTCCCCAGCAACTCTCTGCAGGTCTACAGGTTTGTGTGTTTTTTTCTACTTGCACATGACCATTTGATTGTTTAATTTTAGTCTTGTTGACACTGTACAGCACTTGGGACAGTTCTCGCTGATTTTAAATGTGCTGTATATTAAACTTACTTACTCACTTGCTTACAGGCAGATAAAATGAAAGTCCTGTTGAATGCTATGACCGGGATGTCTCGTATGGTGGCCAGCACTGTGGATACGGTCGTTGAGAGGGTTCTGGAGGGAATCGACCAGAGATTCGCTAGGTTGGAGGTAAGATGGCCGTCGAGAACGGCCTGGAGTTACATTCCAGAGAAGTTGAAGAGCGCACCCCCAAGAGAAGGCGGATACAGAATCCGAAAATCGCGGTAAGAGTAGGTTATTGGCTGTGGCTTTAGGCTAAACTCAACTTAATTGTGTCCATCACGTGAAAACCAGTGTGAGTTGCTTTATTTAAAAAAATGTATTTCGTGTTTTCAATTTATAGGAAGCAGCTCGCCGCCTGCATAACTCACGGTGGCATTATAATCCAGGTCAAGGGTAAGAATAAGTGAATGTTCTCCCAATATCTAGTTGAGTTGGACCCAATGTTACGTTACATCAATGTAGTTTTTTTTTATTAACCATAGGCCTGTTGTTTTTACAGGCTACTGTCACCTCACAATATGGATGTAACGAGTCGCTTGAAGGAGGCGGTGTCAAACAGTCCGAACTTCAGAGAGGCAGACGGGGACACTATCGAGGGTGAGCGGCGCTGACTTTTACCACGGCTGGCACTGATACTTTTAAGCACTGGTCATTTTATTCATTCCTCTTGTTTGTTTGTTTTTAGCTGCGTGACGGACCTGTGTGCTGTGCTAGAGGCGCGTCTTGAAGCCAACCCGAAATACTCACAGTCTCACCACAGAAGAGTGAAAGAGAGTAAGAACATATACGCTGTCAATATGACTTTCGTTACTTTATAGACAAGTTGTCAATATGCTGTGCATGGATTATTTATTGGTTATTCCAACAGCTCCCAGAAGCCAGCTTCTGATCCAGGATGAGGACGTCTGACAACTCCCGCAGACCCTGCAGGGACCGGAGTAATGCGAAGAATGCGGATTCCAAACGGCGGCGTTTAGGCTTATTGTGTATATTGTAGGCTACAGCAGTGTGTGTGTATAGTTTTCAATTCTTTATTATCAACATGGTTCTTATTACAATGTAAGCTATGTACATTGTGTGGTGTGGCAATAAAAGCGCTTTAAAAAAAAAGTTTCCTTTTTCATTTCCTCAATAGATTCACATCATTCATGCCTGCATTAGCCTAGTCATAGTGCAGCTTATAAGAATGACGTGAATATATGAAGTAAACAAACATCCCAGGAATATTAGTAATAATCACAATTATTAATCATAATTGCTGAGTGATATGCCCATATAAAGTATGACTATATTAACCTTATTGGCCAATGGGCGGTCAGCTTTACAGGAGCTTTTTTATGTAATCACGTGCCTTTTTCGTCCAATACCAGCGAGGCCAGTGAGAGGTCCAGGTACTCTCACAGCGGGGTGCTAATCGCTGGGCCATTAGCACCCCGCTGTGTGAGCGAGTAGGGTTCGTTTCCGATGATTTTCTCGCTCAACAAACTTAAAGTTTGTCGGCCTGCAAGCGCCCAGGTGCGTCCGAAAATTAGGCAAAATCGCGGATGTTCACTGCCGTCCACAGTGACACAAATCCCTCTTTTCATGCAGCGAGACTGTTTTTACATTCATAGAAAACCGCAATACTTGTGAGCGAGGAAGCACATGTGGAGAGCCTCAGTAATTTAAAAAAAAATCTAATTTCTCTTTCTTCTCCTCTTGCATTGGGATGATTTAAATGTCTCATTTCAATAAGAAAAATCTCTTCCTCCCAATATAAACTGGTGCAACAAAGAAAAAGACAATCATGTTTTTGTACATTTGAAAGTGCAAGTGGACCATCTTACTCAACGCCTTGTGCCAGAAGAAAATACTTGAAACTAATGTCTATGTTTAGTTTGAACACAGAGATGAGGTTTGATTATGCCAAAAAAGATGAAGGAGAATCCATTTATTAAGTTTTAGGTGGCATGCGCAGCCTTCTTATATTTTGACTTTCTCAAAGGGTGCAGCTTCTTCAGTTGTTACCTTGTACTGTTAACTATAGGACACAATTAACTCTTCCAGATTCAGATCTTGAAATTAGTTATGTATTTAGCAGGTTTGAGACCAAGTAATACGGATTTGTAAATCAGTGCATTTATGTTCATAGGATTTTATATGAAAATACATGCATGGTTTAATTGTGCTATCTATGGGCCGTATTACAATTGAAGAAAAAATTAAAAATAAGAAGCATGTTTTACTGACAAAAATGAATATATGCTTTAGTTTTAAATGATTCGTTCTTACTTTACATTACGGTCATTTTGCAGACACTTTTATCCAAAGCGACTTCAGGTCACAAGAAATCATAAGTGCATTTCCTTCCAAAACCAAACAGCTAAGAGTATCACTAGTGCCAGAGTAAGTGCAATAAGTTAGGTGCCTAGACAAATGGGGAAAAAAGACCATTTAGAAAACAAATAAGTGCGTAGGAAGTTGGGATTCTTCTAAGTAAATTAAGTGCTTCAGATAATACCTAGTTGAATTAAGACAAAAACATGGAAAAACATTTAAAGTTAAACAAGCAATTTATTGAGTTCACAACTATGTGTGAATTGTCTTATGCAGAATGCAACACTTTTTCTAAAAATCGGCGCATAAATGTGTAAAACCTGCTTCACACGTACAAGTGAAAATCAAAAGATTTCCACGTTTATGTGTGTAAAAGCTTTACGTGTTTTTTGCACATATGACTTTAACATAAATAGAAAATACCTCACCCCTCCCAAGAATCAAGAAGCAAATGTTTTTCTTTCAGATCAAATATGAGCAAAAATTTATTGATTCTCTGAATCGTGAATACATATGATGGAATTTCTAAGTCATTTTCTTTTCCAAGAGAAATATCTTCACATGTCTGTACACAGTTGTACAAAAAGTACATCACAATTTATGTATTCTACGGATTTATTGAAGATTACAGTGTCAAATTTTCATTTGATTTGTTTGTTTTAGTTGTCGTTGTCATCGTTGTTGTTTGTTTGTTCGATGTTGTTTTATACTGTGTTTCTTTGTATATTTTGTTTTAGTTGTCGTCGTTTGTTTGTTCGATGTTGTTTTATATTGTGTTTCCAGGGCCGTTTCTAGCTTTGTGGGGGCCCTAGGCAAGATACAGTTTGGGGGCCCCTAGTTTGTCAAACTACAATGAAGAGATTCCTAACCCTTTAGATGGAACACTAAGATCAATTACACTTTATGAGCAAAACAGGCTAGAGTTTAAATTAAACATCTTAAGTTGAACCACTCAGGCAAGTGAAACTAATAAGAATATATAATATAAAGAAAACAATAAATAAAATATTTTGAGTTTTTTAAAATATTAAACTGTAATGTACAGCGTCCCTTTAAAGATTGTACCCAATTACAAAGTAGATAGTTACTTTATTGATCCCGAAGGAAATTCAAGCATCCAGTAGCAGACATAAAGCAAAAAAAATGTTTATACAATTAAACACTTTAAAAACAATCTAAGAATTTAAAAAACTAGTTTAAAAATCTTAAGTGACAGAGTGAATTAAGACCAAAATGAAATATAAAGTGACCAGTGAAATACAGAAGCGCCATCACTTAAAGCTGTTGTACATCCTGATGGCCAGAGGAACAAAAGAGCTTTTGAAGTTGTCACTTTTAAGAAGTTTCTGCATTTATCTACACATTGTACTAGTTAAAGTATTAAAACTAAGGAAAATGATTCACTGCCACAATATTCTAAAACAAACAGGATGCCTAATATTTGTATATCACTTAAAAAACTAACAGTAGAACACTTCTAGAGGCCTATGAATAACACACCAAACTTAGTAAATGAATCCTAAGTAATGCCAAAATCGTGTCAAATACCTGAGAGACGACTTCCACTGAACAATGACAGAGCAGGACAACAACCAGCCTCCCTCCCTGCTAGAATCTGAATAAACCAGAGTCAATCAGTCATTCCCGTGGCAGGACTGACTGTCATTCTCATCTTAATATAAGCAAACTTTCATGAGGCAAACACTGAAGCCGAGTTTATAACGAAATTCCAGCCAGGTACACAACATTTATCCGAGACTAGCTAGCAGGACAAATAAACACAAAAAACGTCCCCCCTCCAGCTATCCAGCCCACATCACCCAACACATGCCTTACCTTTGTCCTCAGGCCGTTTTTCTTCCTCCATTTTTCCGCGACACTACTATAACTTCTTTTTTATGCCATTACGGCGTTTGTCTTGTTAACTTTTCTCGCTTTTTAGGGGAATGATGGGTAGATGTCAATCATTCCCGTCACACCTGTTGGCGGCCTGCTGCGCCACTCAGCGTGTGACAGTGCTGTACTTTACACAAACTCTACACACGGTCGCCAGCATTCGTAGATTTTGTTCGTAACTCCAAACTTTTCGTCAAATCCAATCGCTAACCAAGCCTAGGTTGCTGACGTTAGCTGGCAGCAATATCACTGAACGCTAGGTTAGCGAAACAATTACACCAAAAACACAAATTTACCAGCAAGGGATGCACGAGCGTCATCTCTCCCTTTTCTTTTCTTTCTTTTGTCAGCGCCAGAATCATGTGGCCTTTTACTTGACATTCTAAATCTTCTTCACTGTTAACGGGCATAACTCGGAAAACGTCAGGTAGGAGGATGCTCCACCACCTCCGATGCGGTAACTTTGAAGACTGTACCATTTCAGGAAGGGGGTGAGGGGTGTGGGTGGGGGGGTGGGGGGTGGGGGGTTATAGATAAGGTAAACACATCTAATTTGCCCAAATGGAGTAATAGGGAACACAATAAAGAAAAACAACGTTGGGCCTGTTCATAACTATTTTTTATAATTTCTTTAATGTAATAATATAATAACTATCATGAAATTTTGTTTTAACAACCTTAATTTTGGGGGGCCCCGCCAGGTACTTGGGGCCCTACGCGCTCTGCGTACTCTGCGTATGCGGAGCGGTGGGCCTGTGTGTTTCTTTGTATGTTTTGTTTTTGTAGCAGTAAGTAAGGAAAGACTTGGTTGGGAGAAATAATGAAAATACATTGTCATGAGAAGACAGACCTGAACGAGCCTCTGTCTCCCATAACTGTATACTAATTACTCCCCCAACTGTTTGTCTCATTTCAGTGCACTCTTTACTGGCCGACTCGGACCTGAGAGACGCGGGTTCTTTGGTGGATTTGGTTTGAATTGGGTCTGGTTTTGCTGCAAATGATCGGCGATATTTGGCAAATGTATTTGCTTGGTTGTCTTCTCAGGCCCCTGTTTCATTGTGCTGTTCTTTTTGAGTGCATTTTTTATCAATCTATAGTGGTCTATGGGCTTCGGGGGCACAAATGTCACTGGTTTGATGTCGATCTGTTTTTGTTTCTGCACCCAGGCTGATATGGGTGGAAATTGCCTATCCTCAGTCGTCATCCCAGGTTTTTGTTCCACAGGTTTACGGAGTCTGATCAAACGAGATGCAAATCTAGTCGAACCTGAGGGACAAGGAGTCAGAGGCGGACGTGGGCTAAACTGGGTTGGTGTTTGCTGCAAATCTTTGATGGGTGGTAAAAGTGCATGGCTGGTTATGTTCTCAGGCCTTTTTTGTACTGTTCTGTTCTGTCTCAGGGCACTTTTTATGGATCTAGTTGAGTCTGTGGGGTGTGGGGTCAGAGGTGGACGTGGTTTGAAGTGGATCTGTTTTTGCTGCACGCAGGCTGTGATGGGTGGTAATGGTCTATCCTCAGTTGTCATCCCAGGTTTTTGTTCCACAGCTTTACGGAGTCTGATCAAACGAGATGCAAATCTAGTCGAACCTGAGGGACAAGGAGTCAGAGGCGGACGTGGGCTGAACTGGGTTGGTGTTTGCTGCAAATCTTTGATGGGTGGTAAAAGTGCATATCTGGGTATGTTCTCAGGCCTTTTTTGTACTGTTCTGTTCTGTCTCAGGGCAATTTTTATGGATCCACTTGAGTCTGTGGGGTGTGGAGTCAGAGGCGGACGTGGGCTGAACTGGGTTGGTGTTTGCTGCAAATCTTTGATGGGTGGTAAAAGTGCATGTCTGGTTATGTTCTCAGCCCTTTTTTGTACTGTTCTGTTCTGTCTCAGGGCAATTTTTATGGATCCAGTTGAGTCTGTGGGGTGTGGGGTCAGAGGTGGACGTGGTTTCTGTGTGATGGGCAACTGATCTCTGATGGGTGGTAAATGTATATCTTTTGTTTTCTCAGAACTCTGGTTGACTGGGTTTTTGTTTCTGAGCAAACCATTTGCAGGTCTTCCTGAGACTGGGGGATGCGGGATGGGTGGTAAACGTGCATGCTGGATTGTGTTTCTAGGCCTCTGTTCTACTGCGCTGTTATTTTTGAGTGGTGGCAACCGTATGTTTCCTGATGATTGCTTTGAATACCTGGTGGCAGGCAGAGGTTGTGATGGAGATACTTTATCGATGATCCCTGGTATGGTCTGTGACAAGGGTTGGGCCTTACTGATAAGGATCTGTTGGCACTCTTCTTTGTGCTTTAGTTGTCGAGTGCAATCTTGCCTTCCTGTAACCATCAGACTTTCTATGACTTCAACTTCTTCTATATATCTACTAATCTGGTGAGTAACTTTATTCTGGATCCTAAATCCAGGCACATGTTTATATAGAATGGGTCCCGGGAGTTCATATGGTATTATGTCTATCAAATGTCTAAAAAGGGGATCTCTTCCAACCAATTCTCGAATATCAGTATCACAATCAGTAGATGTTTTGGGAAAGGTTTCTTCCTTTGGGGCGTTGACTTGTTCTTCCTGTTCCTTGTCAATGTTCTCCCTTATTTGACCTTGTGTAGTATTGGACCCCCATTGATCTTTCCCGAAAAGGCCAACAAACTGACCAGTATTTGTCCATTGCTTAATATTCTTCTGCCCTGTAGTGACTATGTTTGCACAAGCATTATCACAAGCAACACAGACCAGCTCAGAACGGCAAGCCTGCCAAGACGCCAACAGTGGAGGTGATTGCAGTGACACACGCCATGGCCCAGTATCTGCTTCTGTTTTGTATCCAAAGTTTTGAATATCCCACAAACAAATCCTTCCAGTGCTGTCACCAGTCACAAGTGTCTTCTCAGATTCATCAGTTATCATGTAGGTAATAACTGCATTGCTTACCACCGCCTTAAACTTTCCTATTTGTCCTCCTTTAGCCTTAACTGACCAGGCACCGATGTAACCACCTGCTGAGATTAGCAGTGTGGCTGTTCCAATATCAACCTCCCTTGTCTTCAAAGATACAACAAAGGGGCGTACATTCTCGTCATTCTCCTCCTCTGTAGGATTAGACTGATCCAGTCTTTTGACTTTCTTTTTAGTTGGTATCACACCTGAGTGACCTGTATCCCTAAATGTCAGGTGTGTTCGGAGGCTCTCTCTTGTTTTTAGATAGTAAACAGCATCTAAAGACAATGTATCCCACATGACAACATTTCCCTCATTAGATGCAGTAATCAAAATTTCCTTGTGGAGTTCCATGGAGCAAATATCATTCAATAAGTGGTGCTCCAAAAATATGTTTTCTCCTCCTTCAATGTCCAGCCTAAAGATGGTCTTGCATTTCTTTGCTGAAACAAATATTTTGCTGTCTTTACAGATAATCTGGGTCACATCTTTTGGCATTTCAACGGGGAGGACTTTGAGCTCCTGCCCGTTACTGAAGTTCCATAGTTTCACTTTCCCATCGGGAGATATTGTGATGACTTGACGTTGGGCTTGATCGAAGGCAATAGCAGTGTGCCCAACAGACTTTTCTGGAGTGACTCTAAACTGCATTGCTGCCTTTCCTGTAAGAACATCCCACACAGTCACAATACCACTCATGCAAACAGAGACAATCTGCTTGTAAATGTTGTGGTATAGCACACTGCACACAGGCATGTTGTGGGACGTTAAAGAATTATGAAAATCATTTGTTCCTCTCCCTAGACATTTGGCTATATCCGAGTTAGCCAGGAACAACTCGTTGTTGTATATGTTGTAATATACAGTGGAAATTGGGGCCTCTTTCATGCCCACAATAAAAATCCTCTGCCGGCAGGTCCAGTCACCGTCGGACCATATACGTACATTTTTATCAGTAGATAAACTGACAAAGACATTCTCTGTTGGATTATAAACTATATTTGTGATGGCTGTTTTATGTCCTTTTAATATCTCTTCGCATGATGATGTTTTGTGGGGGAACCACACCCGCAGAAGGCCATCTTTGCCACCAGTCATTATAAAATGTGACCAAGGGGAATATTCAGCACAGGTAAAGAACTTGTCATGGTCCCTGCATTCAAAGACTTTTTTAGAGATTTTGGGTCTGACAGACTCAGGGCATGTGCTTAAAGTAACAACGGCCATGGATTTAGATGATTCACCACACATGATGAATGATTCCATACAAGGAAAGTATTGCAAATTTCTGAATGTTTCAGGAAAAATGGGAATCCTGAAAGAAACAAAATCTTTGGAAACAGTCTTTAGGAGGGATGAAGTGTATGCAACTGGATAGTGCCCCAGGGTTTTTTTCTCAAACATGTTTTTGCAAAAGAGCCCATTTTCACACACATCGTAGGAAATGAATACGGATAAAAATCCTTCTGAATCTCCAAAGGAAAACATACCTTTTTTCTCACTGTGGCTGTAGTTAATGGTTTGGATTCTTTTGTCTTCATCCACAATTAAGCAGAATGAAATTCTCAATAATTCTGGGATTTTGTTACATTCATAGAATAGCAGTTCTCTGTCAGATGTTGCGACAGCCAGCTTCTCGATTTCTTTGATGTACACTACATCATTGACGTGCATTTTCCTTTTGTGATGTAAAGGAGGAGTTTCTTTGTCTCTCTCGTACAAGGGAAACGTGCATGACATCTTAAAGTCATCAGGCCAGTACTTCAGCACACCATCTGTACTGATGGAGAGGTACAGACACTTTTGGTAAGGCCGGAGTTGTTGTGATGCATCCTCTGCTCCGTCTTTTGGATTGCTGATATGCTTAAAAGGGAGGCATATTATTTTGACTACTAATCTGTGGGTATCAAAGGTTATCAATTCAAAAGGTTTGGGGAAAAGTTGGTTCTTGTAATCCAGAGCCTCTGCATTACTTGTTTTATGCATAAGAAAATTTAACAGCTCCCCAATGTCCACAGTTTTATCGCAGTTTGTGTCGATCTTCATGTGTAGCACACGCAGCTCTTCTTCATCTACTTTACTGTAAAGCTCCTGCATTGCCATAGAAAATTCGTCGATGTCAAGGCCGCCGCTGCCGTCAGCGTCATATTTTCCGAATACCTCGAGGATTGCTGGAATATCGTCAGCAGTGAACATTTTTTCTGATTCTTCCAGTTCACTGCCGGCTTTACCACTAGGGTCATCATTCTTCATGTTAATGAGTTCGTCCAAGTCCAAGTCCAAGTCCAAGTCCAAGTCCAAGTCCAAGTCCAAGTCCAAGTCCAGGTCTTCTTCTGAAGAGTTTTCTCCGGGATATGCCATGTTTCCAACTATTGTATGTTCAAGCACCGTAAGATTGTTAGAAATTAGTGCGAGTGATATAACTTTGTAATGCTGTATACAGAGAATCTTTAATTTCACTGGGTATATGTATTTTGGTGAAGTCATCAGACTCCTTTGTGACCTCATTATGACACGGGTGAAACATTAAAGGCTAATTATGACATCATCTCTGAGGTCACGGATGGAGTGCTCAGAAACTGTTGCCTAGCAACGGGATGGTTCTGGACTCTTGTAGAACCAACCCCACAGAACAGCAGAGAACTCCAAAAATCAAAATGTTCCAAAGACATATTATACATAGATGTATTGCCCACTCTGATTCGTTGATGCAAGATGCCAACATATCCTTCATTGTGGAATGGGCAAAACTGGTCTAGAAATAAATGTAAATTTATCTGGATATATGATTTTTTTATTTGGATTTTTTTTTTTTTGGGATTGCTATAAACTCAAAAGCCCTTTTCAGTCTGAGCAAGATAATATCTTATTACCTCAACTGCCACTATGAAGTCACCTTTGAAAGACTTCTATGATTTCTGCTCTTTTATTTTGTTCTATTTACACATTTAGATTAAGCTTTGACATTTAAGCAGTTTGCAAGAGTCCAGGATCGGGCAATTTTAGCAATCCCTTCACCAAAATTAGTCTTAGGCTATGTACACACGTAGCCGGGTATTTTTAAAACCGAATATTTCCCCCCCTCCGTTTATAAAATAATTTGTATCCACATTACCTCGTTTTTGAAAAAAACACCTTCCACACATAAGCGAACATCTGCGTTTTCACCTGTCTTGACAACCCAAATGCATTTGCTGTTTTGCGCAATCTGCCCTCGTTAGCTAAATAATAAAGTGTGCACGCAACTTTTTTGAGCACACTGACAAGTGATCGCATGACAGTGGACTGCCCCTCGATATGAGGATGTAATAATTCCGACAGCGACAGGAGTGAGGACCGGGACATGCGGAAATTGTCATGCCATTCCTCTGGGAGTACGACTTGGGCGTGTAAAATCAAGGCAGTAAACAGCGCCTGCACAATAATAACCACCACAGTTCTCAAGGCATCCATGCTTTTTCAGTAAACAAAAGTCGCACGTTTGACATCAGAGCAGATTTGTTGTTGTTTTGGCGCATATTGTGACGTTTGAAAACGCAAAACTCTGGTTATCTCTGTCTACACACAGCTGCATAAACAGAGTTTTCAAAAATCTTCACTTTGCCCGGAGTTTTTAAAAACATTCGTTTACGATGCGTTTTTATGCGTTTTCATGTGGATGACAGGTCCAAATGTAGAAAATTATATTTGTTTTATCAGATACCCGGCTACGTGTGGATGGGGCCTTAAAATTGAAAATAAAACACTGTCAGGAAACACTTAAATATGGTGGTCTTGGATTTTTAAAGTAATTAGCTAGGAATTACAAAATAATAAGTATCCATCCATTTTCTGCCCATTATCTGGGACAGGATTGAGCAAAGATCTGGGCAAAGATACTCAGATCATCCTCTTCCCAGCTACCTCGTGGTATTTTTGATCAAGGTGACAAACGATATCCGCCTGAACACAGACGCAGACAAAGTCTGTGGCTGTGTTCGAAACCGCAAACTGCATACTCATCGATCAGACAGTATGCAGAACATTTACCCACAATGCATTTCGCTCCTACCCGAGCCGAAATCAACCGGCCTGAAGCTGATTTCCCTTAAGCTCTAAACTCTGTAAACTTTAGAAACATTTGAAACATTTTCAGGCAAGAATGTAGTCGTTTAGATCCCCAACGTGTTGAAAATCTGACAAAATACCGGCTATTTACAATTTTGTTCCCACAAATTTGGCACTACTAAAGCTAGCCGCAGTGAGCAACGCACTTCCGGTTATTTTCACAAAATAAAATACCTTTGCCTTTTATCATAGGGAAAGCCATTACGATACAATTGGTGCTTTTGTTTTGAAAACAGGTAGTGAACGTACCCTCGTTGTAGCTAGCTTGAAACTGCCGTTTTGACAGGAAATGACAATCGGCGACGTCACGTTACATTGCATCTTGGGTAGTTTGAGTATGAGTAGTAACCTCATGATGAATACCCAACATTTCAGAGAATCTAGCATGCATTCGGGAAAAAAGTCAGTATGAGTAGTATGAGTAGTAGGAGAAGTATGCGGTTTCGAACGCAGCCTCAGTCTTAGTTCTGCTGGACCGGAGTGCTGCCTTTGACACAGTTGACCATGCAATCTTATTACAAAGGTTAGAAGACTGGGTGGGAATCTCTGGTAGTGCTTTAAACTCCTATCTTGAGGACAGGAAATATTTTGTTGAAATTGGTAACTACGTCTCAGACCAAATGGCTATGACCTGTGGGGTTCCCCAGGGGTCAATCCTGGGCACCCTATTGTTCAAGCTCTACATGCTTCCACTGGGCCAGCTAATACGCAGCTATGTGTCCTACCACAACTATGCAGATGACACTCAAATCTACATGTCACTGACGGCAGGAAAACACGGGCCTGTAGATACGTTGTGTCACTGAACAGATCAGTGTGTGGATGCAAAACAATTTTCTTCACCTAAACTGAAATCACTGTCTGTGGTCCACAGAAACAAAGAGAAAGTGTTATCAGTCACCTTGAGACTCTCTCTCTAAAACCTAATAATCAGGTTAGAAATCTAGGTGTACTTTACATTACGGTCATTTTGCAGACGCTTTTATCCAAAGCGATATACAATAAGCGTGTTCAACATCGGTAGGCAAAAGAACTTCAGGTCACAAGAAATCATAAGTGCATTTCCTTCCAAAACCTGACATCAGTCGGGAGATCGTTCCACCATCGGGGTGCTAGAACAGAAAAAAGCCATGACCGTGTTGATCGTGCACAGGGACCACTGAGTGACGGGGCAGCCAGGCGCCTCGAGGCCGCAGAGCGAAGTGGTCGGGCGGGGGTGTAGGGCTTGACCATAGTCTGGAGGTATGAAAAAGCTGTTCCTTCCACTGCCCTGTAGGGGTAATATTAGACAGCCACATTAAATCAGTAACATCAGCAGCTTTTTACCATCTCAAAAACATGACCAGAATCAAAGGAATAGTGTCTCAACCAGACTTAGAGAGACTAATCCATGCGTTTGTCTCCAGCAGGTTAGACTGCTGTAACGGCCTGCTCACTGGGCTCTAAACGGGCTGTAAGACAGCTGCAGTACTGAGACAGGCCTCAGCTCTGACAATGTTCAAATCCAGCCTGAAAACAGTTCTATTTAGCTGTGCATATGACACCTGGAGGGTTTTTATCTGCACTCTTCGCTTTTAATGTAATTTATTGATGATTATTTTTATGTTTTATGGAATGATTTTATTTGCCTTTTTGTGATTTTATGTAGCTGTGAAGCACTTGGAATTGTGCTCTAAAAATAAACTTTCCTTGCCTTAACAATGTGGATTCAGTTTATGTTGTATATTTACATTTTTTCAGCTGAGTCCGTGATGTGGTCTTGCTGCTTGTGAGCACACATTGATGCTGTGCTGAGACCCCTCTGTTTGGTATGTGTGAACTACCAAAAAAGACAAGCGGCTGTGTTTGTGCTAAAAAAAAAAAAAAAATCAAGCTAATCCGAGAGTACAAAAACTATACAGGTGTAAAGGAATGTAAATGTGTGAATAAATAGATTTTGAACGGGAATGGAAACATACACATTGTCTGATAAAATCCACCTTTATTGTGTAAAAGGGTTTGTACGATCAGGTTAAGTTCATAGTTGAGCTGTTTGGAATAACAAGCATCAAGTGCATTTTCTCGTCAACTTAAGAAGACTGTGCCCTGGTAAATGTCTAAATAGAGTTCATTTCATGCTTTCCACGTATGTGCAAGCCTTCTGTGTCAATTATTCCAATGTAGCAATTAGAAGAAAATAATCAGTGAAAATAATCAGTGTTGGGAGTAACGGTGTTTAAAGGCGGGGTAGGGGATCTTTTTCTGGAACATTTTTTTACATATTACTTGAAATACTCTTCACACCCCCATTGCAACCAATTAATTAATAGTTTTGACACAAATATGAAAAGTTTTAGTGGCCTCTAGAACGTACAATCTAGGAAAAACAGTTGCCTTCTATCAAACTGCAATCTGCTCCTCCCTCCCCCTCCTCCCCCCTGTGCGCGTACCCTACCCTCCTCCGTGAACGAATTACACGTCCAGAAGCGTGGCAGGAAGCTAAACTACAGCCAGCTTGGCTAGCACCTACCATTATTAAACGTATAGTTAGCATATACTAAATACGGCAACGATTGATGCTTGCTGTCAGAGCAGCGCTCGTGCGCGTTCATGTACTCTAGAGGTGTGCCTTCGGGGGGAAGGTGAAGAAAAGGGTTGGGACTTTTCACCTGTGTATTTTCAAAACGCAGCTTCGCTGGACTCAAAATCCAGGATCTCCTACCCTACCTTTAAGTATAACGGCGTTACTAACGGCGTTATTTTTCCAGTAACGGAGTAATCTAATCAATTACTTTCCCCATCATTACAACGCCGTTATCGTTACTGAGAATATAAAGTGGCGCGTTACTACAATTTGGTTGTAGGCTTTCAGCTACACATCAGCTGCATGCTGCCTGGAGAGAGCGGGGGTGGGGATGATGATGACACCGTTGCAAATGCGTTGATGATTGGCTGGGTGGGCGGATCATGCCCTGCTCACGCTGTCTCACTGCATGCGCTAAACACACACAAGACAGTGGCGACGAGCCAGGGAAGTTCACAGGTAGCGTTCTCTAACTGGAAGTACCGGCACTACTTCTCACCCGTGGAGATAAAAGGCAATAATGTGTATGTAACATGCACGCTATGCCCAGGGGAAAAAACTTTATCCACGTCTGCCTCAAGTAACTCAAATCTAATGAAGCACCTTTCATCAACCCATGTGAATATGAAGCACTTGTTGCTTCTGCAGCTGCTAGCCCAACCCCCAAGCCCAAATGCAGCTGGCTAACCCTAGCCCAGGCCCAAAGGCAGCTGGCTAACCCTAGCCCAGGCCCAAAGGCAGCTGGCTAACCCAAGCCCAGGCCCAAAGGCAGCTGGCTAACCCTAGCCCAAGCCCAAATGCAGCTGGCTAACCCAAGCCCAGGCCCAAAGGCAGCTGGCTAACCCTAGCCCAGGCCCAAATGCAGCTGGCTAACCCAAGCCCGGGCCCAAAGGCAGCTAGCGTGAGCCCCAGCGAAGGAGACGGAGCCACTCGAAAACAAACAACACTCAATTTTTCGGGTCAGAATTTATTTATTAATTTATTTCTATGCATCATATGGCAGGCTGCTATTGAGTTCAAATAAATACCGAATGTTCTAAATTACTGTATATAGTGTTTTTATATCGTCTATATAGGGAGTATAGGGAAATATTCGCTGAGCCTGGTCCATTTTTTTTTTCCTTTAGCACAAGTTTCTTGTGTTTACCTTAAATGAATTAAATCAGTTAATATAAACATATTTGATGTTAAAGATGTTATAGAACATAACAGCGTTATAGAACACAAAAATAACGCCACAGTTACTTTGCTGAGTAACTAATTACTTTTACAATGTGGTAACTGAGTTACTAACTCAAATTACTTTTTGGGAGCAGTAACTAGTACTAATTACTTTTTAAAATTAACTTGACCAACACTGAAAATAATAGCTGAAGTGGAAATGTAATCAATTCTTTAGCACTTTGCTTTGACGTGTGTCTGAGAATTAAAGTGAAAAAACTAAAGGAAAGCACATCAAGTCTTAAAAAACAATCATCAGTTGTAGTTATTTCAAAGGCTCCTGCATTGATGTGTTTTTGTGGGGGAACCACACCCGCAGAAGGCCATCTTTGCCACCAGTCATTATAAAATGTGACCAAGGGGAATATTCAGCACAGCCTAGGTAAAGAACTTGTCATGGCCCCTGCATTCAAAGACTTTTTTAGAGATTTTGGGTCTGACAGACTCAGGGCATGTGCTTAAAGTAACAACGGCTATGGATTTAGATGATTCACCACAGATGATGAATGATTCCATACAAGGAAAGTATTGCAAATTTTTGAATGTTTCAGGAAAAATGGGAATCCTGAAAGAAACAAAATCTTTGGAAACAGTCTTTAGGAGGGATGAAGTGTATGCAACTGGATAGTGCCCCAGGGTTTTTTTCTCAAACATGTTTTTGCAAAAGAGCCCATTTTCACACACATCGTAGGAAATGAATACGGATAAAAATCCTTCTGAATCTCCAAAGGAAAACATACCTTATTTCTCACTGTGGCTGTAGTTAATGGTTTGGATTCTTTTGTCTTCATCCACAATTAAGCGGAATGAAATTCTCAATAATTGTGGGATTTTGTTACATTCATAGAATAGCAGTTCTCTGTCAGATGTTGTGACAGCCAGCTTCTCGATTTCTTTGATGTACACTACATCATTAACGTGCATTTTCCTTTTGTGATGAAAAGGAGGAGTTTCTTCGTCTCTCTCGTACAAGGGAAACGTGCATGACATCTTAAAGTCATCAGGCCAGTACTTCAGCACATCATCTGTACTGATGGAGAGGTACAGACACTTTTGGTTAGACCGGAGTTGTTGTGATGAATCCTCTGCTCCGTCTTTTGGATTGTGTGGCAGGCTTGTGCCACCGTGGGTTCCCCAAAAGATATACAGACCACTTTATTGCGAGTTAAACTTTTTATTTTCACTAATCAACCCGGCTCACGCGGATGCTCAGTCGTTTCTCCAGGCTTCACTCTCCACTCCCCTGTCGTCACACTGACAGGTCATCTCCTGGTTCTCCTCTCTTCCGCCCGGACCAGCACGCTACTGATAAAGGGGAGAATGATTAGCTGATGGTGTGCAGATGTGCCCACCATCTCCCCTCCCCCTGTCCCCTGAGCCCTTCCCACCTCTCCTCTGCACCTGATGCACCACGCCCCCCCTCCACATACCTCCACCGCCAGACTTAGGCCGGGGAGCTGTCCGGCCTAACCTACTCCCCCCCCCCCCCTCCTCGTGGGAGTGGGAAAGGAAGTCGGCCACAACCATCTGCGTCCCCGGCCTATGGACCACCCTGAATTTGTATGGCTGTAAGGCCAGGTACCACCGGGTGATCCGGGCATTCGTGTCCTTCATGCGGTGGAGCCACTGGAGGGGAGCATGGTCCGAACAGAGGGTGAATGGCCGCCCCAACATGTAGTACCGCAGAGCATCGACCACCCACCGGATGGCCAGGCACTCCTTCTCCACGGTGCTGTACCTGCAACGGCGCTCTCGGGATGGCCTGGTTGGTTAACAAACTGGCATTCAGTGCAGGACGCACACCAGCGGCGAACGTCCGCTCTAATGCCAGGCCAATAGAATCGGGCCATTACCCGGTTCAGTGTTTTCTCATACCCCATATGCCCAGCCATCGGGTTATAATGAGCCGCCTGGAAAACCATTTCCCGGCGGCTTTTCGGTACCAGCAACTGGGTAATTATCTCCTCTCATTCTGAGTGTCACGACTCACTCTGTACAACCTGTCCTTCTGTAATGAGAAGTGTGGATACGTTAACGCTGCGTCAGGGCGCACCATATGACCATCAATTCGTATCACTTGGTCAAAGGCAAAGCGTAGAGTATCATCACAAGACTGTTCAAGTGGAAAATCTTCCATGGAGTTAAACACGGGAACCTGCGGAGCCTCCTGTGGAGGCGCCGCCAGCTCCCCCTCCCCGTCTGCAGCGTCGGACAACCTCGCGTCACCACTGAGCACTGCGCCCATATCCCATCTCTCTGTCGGTCGTGAGCGCACCCCCACACACTGCCCCACTAGCTTATCAAACCCCGGCCAATCAGTACCCAGAATAAGAGGGTTTGCCAGGCGGGAGCTAACCGCAGCCTTTACACTATGCTTTTTCCCCTTATAACGAATTTCCACTGAGGCAACAGGGTATCTGTGAATATCCCCATGCACACATCTAATCTCCACCCAGCGCTTCTATCAAAGCCCCGGGCCGAATCAGATTCTGGTGAACCATGGACTGCATGCAGCCTGAGTCCACCATCGCCTGATGTGTACCCCCTTGGATCCTTACCCGAACGCTGTACGTCCCTCCCGTACCGGCGGAGGGTGCTGCAGGGCCGACCACCCGGATCACCTGGCCGACCTCCATGAGTGGGCACTCCCGGCGGAATTGTCCGGGCCGTCCACACCTCCAGCACTCCTGCACCGTCGCTTGAGGGACCGTCTGTGGGTCGGGGACCGGGTCCGCAGCGCGCTGGCCTTGTGGCAGGAAAAAAGGAGACGGCCGGTTAGAGCGGGGAAGCGGGGTGGGTCGGGTGGCCGCGCCTCCTGCGGGGTGCCGGCGTGGGACGGGCCGCAGGCGCTGGGCGGACCTCCGCTGCTTGGCCATAGGAGTGGACTGCCAGGTGGTCCTGGCGCAACTGTTCTGGCTCGAGAACCATTAATGACGTCATCGAAAGCGCCAGCCCCTTCACAGTTCCTTCAGCTCATAAGCGCAGTTTGCGCCGAGAATGCGTCACATTTGCAGTTCTCTCCGGACCAGCGAGCGTCACTGTTGAGGAAACAAGCTGAAAAGCATACGAAGAAAGCACACACAATGCCACCTGTGGTGTCACGTCAGCAGAGGCTGGCACATCTGATGCGGAATGAATTTACTCTGGGTGTAGAACTGTATATGTATCTCAGAGCTAAGCGGCTGCGGCAAAAACAGAAGAGAAGGTGGAATGTTCGTCCTTTGCAACAAGACGAACTTTGTCAAACGTTGTCCCAGTGTAACTTCATAGACGTGTCGTACAGATGTTTGTAGAGGCGCATCCTCTCGGTCACCGCGGTCTCTGCAGTGTTCATTTTTTCTTTTTCTTGGTCAGCTGTTTCCAGTTGAGCGCGTGTGAAGTCAGAAAAAAAGTTGTGTGCGCACCCTTGCGCCGCGCGAGGATTTTCTAGCTTGCGAAGGGGGGCGTGGCGGAATTTTGGGACACGTGACCGTTTGCGCCATTTGCGACCAGCTAGTATGAGCGAGGTCGCGCCGAGTAAGAATCAGCCTTAAGACTGCGGGTCATCCCCCGCAGTCATCTTGTGGATAGTCATCCCCGCGAGTGAGGGCCCCTGTGCCCCCGCCTCTGCCTGGGATAGCATCGCCTCCAGCTCCGCCTGGTCGTGCAGAGCCGTCAGGTGCTGCCTGTTCGCAGCGGCCTGGTCGTGGCTCATCCTGGCCACTTCCCTCAGCATCTCTGCCAGAGCGGTCACCGGCTGTTGTGGCTCTGTCATGCTGTTAGGGGTACGTTGGGCGCCAGTTGTGGCAGGCTTGTGCCACCGTGGGTTCCCCAAGAGATATACAGACCACTTTATTGCGAGTTAACCTTTTTATTTTCACTAGTCAACCCGGCTCACGCGGATGCTCAGTCGTTTCTCCAGGCGTCACTCTCCACTCCCCTGTCGTCACACTGACAGGTCATCTCCTGGTTCTCCTCTCTTCCGCCCGGACCAGCATGCTACTGATAAAGGGGAGAATGATTAGCTGATGGTGTGCAGATGTGCCCATCATCTCCCCTCCCCCTGTCCCCTGAGCCCTTCCCACCTCTCCTCTGCACCTGATGCACCACACCCCCCCTCCACAGATTGCTGATATGCTTTAAAGGGAGGCGTATTATTTTGACGACTAATTTGTGGGTATCAAAGGTTATCAATTCAAAAGGTTTGGGAAACAGTTGGTTCTTGTAATCCAGAGCCTCTGCATTACTTGTTTTATGCATAAGAAAATTTAACAGCTCCCCAATTGTTAGCCCAATTCTTTTATTGGAAGCCCAAGAACAAGTTAAGTCACCTTGAGGCTCTCTCTCTAAAACCTAATAATCAGGTTAGAAATCTTGGGGTAATATTGGATTGGACTCAGGGTTGAAATTTAACAGCCACATTAAATCAATAACATCGGCAGCTTTTTACCATCTAAAAAACATTGCCAGAATCAAAGGAATAGTGTCTAAACCAGACTGTAACGCCATGTCACGAGTTTTAGGTCTATAGTTGTAGATGTTTTGGTTTATAGTTCATGTCTTTAGTTTTTTTTCTCATGTTTTAGGTTCAGGTCTTGTTTAGTTTTCATGTCACGCCACCCTCTCCTTCCCTGCAATCAGCCTCACGTCCCTCACCTGTGTTTTCCCCTTCAGCTGCACTCAGACTGGACAGTCTGTAGTACACACAGAGAAATGGGGTGATCTTTTCTGTACTCAAAAGGTACATTAAACCGAAAAGTCCCCTGTAAGGTACAGAAATGGTCCTTGACGTAATAACTGTGGACCTTTGTTTCATTTTAAAGGTGCAAATTCATGGCTGATAGCAAAAGGTACAGATGTGTACTTCTAGCAAACTTAAGGTACAATCAAATGGTGCAGCAACTCAGTGCTCACAAAATCTCAATTTAAATATGTAGTTGTATTGTTAGTAATTGGATTATTTTGTAAATAATTATGATTACAATGAATTGAATTCCAATCGGCTTAAATTGGACTTTATTATTTAAGTGCCTTGAGATGACATTTGTTGTATTTGGCGCTTTATAAATAAAAATTAATTGAAATTGAATTTAACACCGTTGTAATAAGGAAACAGTAACTTGTTACTACTCGATACTGAAAAAAGTAGCACAGTTAGTAACGCCGTTTATTTATAACGCCGTTATTCCATCACCGTTCAAATGCCAAGAGGCTGTCACCCTCCTGCCGTTATTTCAACAAACCAACAGAGGTCGGTGTTCTAGAATCCTCGCCATCTGGAGTGGATTCCGACAATGCATTAGAAGTTCAGACGGCGGATATGTCGACCACTTCTGCTTTATCGAGCTTGTCCACAGATGAGCTAATTAAAAAAATAAAACTGAAGCTGGAATACAAATTAATGAAGAGGAGGCAAGGAAATTTAAGGGTAAGTAACATTCCCGCTCACACTACTGTAGGTAATTAACTTTAACTAGCCTGATTCAGGCAATGTATGTTATTGTGAGCTAACTGCTAACATTAACTGCCATTTCTCGTTATTCCAGAGTGATTTTAGTCAAGTGACTGTCAATGTTTGGTAGTTTTATCCTTCAAAGTCTTTGCTAAGTAATGTTGCAGGGTTGCTGGCTGCCATTTACTTAAATGTTCTATATTAATCCGGCTTTTTTTTATGCAAGGTGAACGATGTAATGTCCGCCAGTTGTTAGCTAGCTAACTACTCGGTTTGGTGTGTGTTCGCTTTGTTTCGGGATTCTAGACTCCATGCTGTGGTTTTGGTTTAAAGCTGCAGTCTGCAGGATTTGTTATGTCATACGTAAAGTCCTACTTTTTGGCATTTTAAGAGTTTACATGATCTATCAGAACGTTTGAAGTTGAAAACGGTGACCTCCGTAGTCGCAAAATGCAAGAAATGCTTATTTTTGAACCGAAAAATAAAAAGTTATTCAACTTCCTGTCCCGCCCTATCAAAACACATGAGAACTCGTGCACGTAGACGTGCACGCCAGTTGCGCTTACACGACTCCTCATTCATCAACTCACCTGTCATTTGCGATCATGGAAGACACAGTAAGTAGACTAGCCCGTAATGAAGTTCAATAGTCTAGATAAATAAGCATGGGGACGAGCCTACCTTGTATCGCGCGTGCACAATCGGTGATTGACAGGCAGCAGAGCCCAGCTCGTAAACCTGATTGGTCACCTTTTACCGGTCCGGTCTGCAATTTTGTAAACAAACCTGCTGGCTTTGGAGGGACCTAGCGGGACATATAGGAGACCTAGAGAACTCATTTTTTTTTTGTATTGGGGTATTTAATGTACTACTTTCAGAATCCCCGGACAGTTCCAGGCATTATGCTTGAAAAAGAGTTGCAGACTGCAGCTTTAAAGACCCCCTTGATGAAAATCGTATTTCATGTTCATGTGGCATTTTTCCGATGCTACAGGCAGAGGTGTCAAGTAACAAAGTACAAATACTTCATTCCTGTACTTAAGTACACTTTTTAGGTATCTGTACTTTACTCCATTACTTATTTTTCTGCCTACTTCTGACTTCTACTCATTACATTTTCACACAAGTATCTGTACTTTCTATTCCTTACATTTTCAAAACAAACACCCTCGTTACTCTTGGCTTCAATTTCCTTTTTTTAACTCTTGTCTTCAGTTTAATGTTTATGTATTTCACGTCATGTGCGCCATCCAATACAGATCAGTGGCGCCATCCACACCTAGTGAGAACGAGTGTCATTGGATGAATCATATAACGCAAACACTCATCAGTTAGGCTATTCGTCAGAAACGCTGGTTTGAGTGAGTTTAATCAACTCTGAGTACTTCACCTTGAGTTTTGCGTGTGCGCCACAACTTCAAAAAGCCAGCATCAATGGAGCCCCGATTCGACGAGTCACCATGGCAACGGTGAAGAGGAGGGGCTACGTTTTTCACCAACCTCGAATTGGAAATCGAGGTTGCGCTCATATGGCGAGTTTCAATACGTTTTTAGAAATAAGTGCAACACCGCTGCAGCAGCAAAAGTGTAAGTTTAAAGCAATACTATGTAACATTTCTACCTTAAAATAACAGTTTGAAAAAAAATTGTGCGGCTAGAATGAGTTTTAATATTACGATTGGCCTGTCTCCTATGCCCTTCGGGGGTCTGAGTTGGAAAAACTGTGCTATGTAACTTTGCTGGAGCGGCCTGGGAGCTGAGCGGAAGTACTTCGACTTGCTTTCTGGCACACCTACCGCAAAAACAAATAGACCCCTCTCACGCTCCCAGGTACATTTGATTACTCTTATCTTCTTGGTCGGCATAGCTTGCACCTTCTGACTCCTCGCCGGTTCGTCAACAAACGTGAAACGTGAAAGCGAAAGGGTGATGTATTTACGACAGTGTAATCGTACATTACCTCCAAGCCTGTAGGGGGAGCTCCATAATGGGCTTTTTGAGAAGTTACATTGTATTGCTTTAAATGTAGTCCTTTGCAATCAAAATAATATTACAGGGGAAACTGCTTGAATGGTAACCCATTCATTTATTTAATTTAGGTGCAATCTCGCGGGGGAGAAGCGCACTTGGCAGCAGTTTAAGATGAAATATAAAAACATTGTTCAAACAGGTGAGACCTCGACATGGAGGTACCTCATTTTGATCATGTTTTACACTGTAAAATAAATATTAAGAGGCTACTTGACTGTGCAGTTATTTTATCCCCAACATAATGCTGTTTTCACACACATAAACTATGTCTTCTCATCTATATCATGTTCTGTTAAATACTTATGCCTATTTAAACTAACACAGACTTCTACTGAGCCAACAGAAAGAAGGCAGATGCCCGTAAAACGGGTGGTGCCCAGCACCACCACCCCTAATGGAAGGCCAGTGGCTGAGGGAATCCACCCCAAGACACGAGTGTCTTTATAAAATATAATAGGCCTATATATGTCTTTTTTAAGCCTATTCATACAAATATTTATTTGTCTTTTATGTCTTTTTTTTCTTTTGTCCCAACAAAATTCTGATGGTGCCGCTCAAAAAGATAATTGTCTGTAAATGCAAAAATCTATGCGCGGTCTGATAACCATCTCCCGACGAATATTTATTTCTCTGCGCAATAATGCTGCACCTTCATCCACGGGATCGTTGTCAAAAGGACATGTTCGTGAAAAAAGGCATCTCCTACTGTGCGTAATGGACTTATAGAAGTAGAAGAACTCGCTATGCTAACTGAATGAATGAGGAAATCAAATGTTGTGTGTGGCTGAAAGAGGGCGGAGACAGAAAGAAACTCAAGGTTTCTTGAGGAAAACCTGGTCCCGACCAGGTTAGGTTCAGAGAGTCTGTTACTCTGGTAACCGAGACGTTAAGTTACCTCTCTTTGTGAAACAGGCTAGAGTTACCCCTCTTTCTCGGGGTTGAGTTACCTCCCTCTGTGAAACGGAAAACTCAGGGTTTCCCTCATTTCAGGGTTAATCAACTCAGAGTTTTCACTAAACCTGCTTCGTGAAACGGACCTCTGGTGTTCTACAAACTGCAAACGCGAAGTGTGTACGCCACAATGACGGATTCAGAAAAAGATGGCGAAATGTCTCAAAGGTCGGACACAGGCGAGAGCGTATCGGGAGATGGAGACGGAGATCAACAAGACCTTCCTCATCCTAGGCCCTATCTCAAAGAATTTTTCGAAATAGTCGAGTGCAAAAATGACTCGTGGAAAATGCAACGCAAACTCTGCATACCCAAGACCCACGTGTATAACTAATTAGTTTTCAAATTAAGCTTGCAATCCATATAGTGGCATCTATCTTTTTGTGTGGGTTTTTTAAAAAAAAGTTGTTTTTTTTATTTAAAGGTTACTTTATACTTTAAGTAGGTTTTGGAGCACTTACTTTTTCACTTTTACTTGAGTAAAGAGGTCAAGTTGATACTTCAACTTTTACCAGTGTTTTTAAATTGCATTATCTATACTTCTACTTAAGTAACAAATGTGTGTACTTTTGACACCACTGGCTACAGGACATATCAGCAGAAGAGTAAGTTCAATTTTGAGTACTTCTATCTTCACATTGTTATGAACCAATGGCAGACGCAAGCTGGTAGGGTGGCAATTTTTTTAGGAAGCCCATCTTACTTTGTACTTTATATGAGCCCATAAACAGTTTTTTCAACACCCAAGTGTGATAAATTCAATATTTGGTCTACATACATGAGCATTCCACTTTTTAGTACATTAAAACAGTGTTTCCCTTGGGATTATTGTAGCAGCAGAAATTTTTCCCCCCCATTAACAACAACAAAACATGTATATCAACTGATTGCTATACAGTATCAAATTTACAGAAGCTGTATGCGACGATTGCTGTGCTGTGCAGCAAATCTCTTAAAGGTAGGGTAGGAGATCCTGGATTTTGAGTCCAGCGAAGCTGCATTTTGAAAATACACCGGTGAAAAGTCCCAACCCTTTTCTTCACTTTCCCCCCGAAGGCACGCCTCTAGAGTACATGAACGAGCACGAAGGTGCACGAACGCTGTTCTGACAGCAAGCATCGATCGTTGCCCTATTTAGTATTTAGTATATGCTAACTATACGTTTAATAATGCTAGGTGCTAGCCAAGCTGGCTCTAGTTTAGCTTCCTGCCAAGCTTCTGGACGCGTGATTCGTTCACGGAGCAGGGTACGCGCACAGGGGGAAGGAGGGGGAGGGAGGAGCAGATTGCAGTTTGATAGACGGCATCAGTATCCAATCATTGTGAACGGTCCGTTCACAACGATTGGATACTGTTTTTCCTAGATTGTACGTTCCAGAGCCCACTAAAGCTTTTCATATTTGTGTCAAAACTTTTAATTAATTGGTTGCAACGGGGGTGTGAAGAGTATTTTAAGCAATATGTAAAAAAAATTCCAGAAAAAGATCCCCTACCCCACCTTTAACAAACTCATCCAAATCTAAATTTCTTGCACGTTTAGACTCAATACTGAGAATTCCTAAACCTGTGAGTCTGTTCTCTGACATAGTTGAACGCAGATGATTTTTGATGAGTTTAAGAGCTGAAAAACTCCTCTGTATGGTTCCAAAAAACACAGAAATTCTGCTAGCCTTAGCCACCACTAGCATACTAGCCAACGCCAACTAGCAGACTTTTTAAGAACGGTTCATAGAACAACAATGATATGAAATGCCACAACTTCAATTGGTTTCAGTTCAATATGTCAAAGGCTAGCCAGTAGCTAGCTAGTTATCAACGTTTTTCAGTTAGGTAGCGCCAGCTATTTAGTTACCGAACTGGCTTGAAAAGCTATCTTGTGGCTAACCGTGACATAAGGTAAGACGTAGCTAGCAGTTATGTGGAGATTTTTTTTTTGTGCAAATCCGTTTCATGAATGAGACCCGAACTGGCTTGAAAACAATAATAATAATACTGTAGTGACTTCACGGAGGCTCTGAGACTGGCGGTTGCCGAACTGCTCTTTATTAAGTCTTACACTAGCAGTACAATCAAAGAACAAGGGTGACTTTCAGTCCTGCTCCGCAACCAACCCCAGGAGAGCACCAGACCTGCAGACAGACTGGCCCACGCCCACTCCTCTCCCCCAATCACCAGCCCACACCTGAGTGACATGACCTGCGGTCACTGCTTGTCAGTCGCATTGAACGACCAGAGGGGGTGGGATCACCACGATACTTGGTATTCATTGGATGCAGTGTTGTTTTTGACAACCATCTTAGATTTAGTCTTAGTCATAGGCTGTGTTCGAAACCGCCTACTTCTCCTACTATTCCTACTAGTCCTACTTTTTTAAGTTCAAGGATGTACACTAGATGCATACTAGATTTGCCGAAATGTTGAGTATTCATCATGAGGTTACTTGTCACACTCAAACTACCCAAGATGCAACGCAACGTGACGTTGCCCATCGCCATTTGAACGGTCAAATTCCGTTAACGGGACGAGAGCAGTCAAAACGGCATAACCGGAAGTGCGTTGCTCACTGCGACTAGCTTTAGCAGCGCCGAATTTGTGGGAACAAAATTGTAAATATCTGGTATTTTGTCAGATTTTCAACACCTTGGGGGTCTAAATGACTAATTTTTGCCTGAAAATGTTTCAAATGTTGCTAAAGTTATATATTTACAGAGTTTATAGCTTAAGCGAAATCAGCTTTTCAGGCTGGCTGATTTCGGCTCGGGCAGGAGTGGAGTGCACTGTGTGTAAACGCTCTGCATACTGTCTGATCGATCAGTATGCCGTTTTCAAGTATGTAGTATGTAGTAGGCGGTTTCGAACACAGCCTTAGTCTTTTGGACTAAAATGCTTATTAGTTTTAGTCACATTTAAGTCACTTCTATATGTGATAGTTTTAGTCCAGTTTTAGTCGACGAAAAGTCAAAAAGGTTTTAGTCAAAAAAAAAAAAGAAAAAATAAGTATAGTCTTCCGTGTTAAGAAAATAGTATGGTTGTAACTATCAAACAAACAGAACAAAAATACATAGCTTATTAACTGACCCTGTACTAAAGCTTTCTGATTTTTCATTCTGTACAGTGCGTGTCCCAACTTTACTGTAAGCGCACTAAACGCACAGGTCCTGGTTAGGGCTGCACAACGTCACTTGTGGCTTTTAGGGCGTATTCTGACCAGGAAAGTCCGATAGTTCACTTGCTTTGGTCCGAACCTTTTTTTTTTCATTTTGGTGCGGTTTGCTTTCAGACTGTACATTTCAGTAAACAGACCAAAATATGTCAACAAAGCCTCGCGCCCTGAAGTCGTTCGGCTATTGGTCAGAATCGACACGCGCAACACAAAATGCTAAGTCCAAAAGTGAATGTAGCCATGGACGCTTTCCGTGCCGTTATTGCTTTTAATATAATCAAAACTATATGTTTTTCAACGTTTTGCTATTTTCACAACTGTGTAATTACTATGCTGCTGTACAAGTAATTTATCAACAACGACGACAAAGGGCAAAGCGGCTACGGAGGAGAACGCTGATTCGGTCTTTCGTTAGCTTTACCACAGCCGGTCTAGTAATTAGAAGAACGACGCTCTGTTCTGTTACCTAGCAGCAGACAAACAACGGATGCTCCCGAGGTACAAAAAAGCAAAAGTCTGGGATTAGGTCCGGTCTGCTTTCACACCTCCAAAAGATCCGCACCAGGGTTCATTTGATCCGGACCGAGTCCGACCTTTCAGCTCGGTCTCGGTCCGCTTGTTTGGTCCGGACCAGAGTTCGGTGGTTTGTATTCAGACCATCCCAAAAGGTCCGAACCAACGAAAATCTGGTCTGTTTGGTCGTTTGGTCCGGACCAAACGAGGTAGGTGTGAATACGCCCTTAGGCTAAAGCTAGCAGACTCTACGTATAACAGTAACTCGACCTGTTAACATATCAAGTTACGTGCAGACAGAACGTACACACAAAGAGATAACCACACCGTCACTCAATGTAAACATGGCTGTTTAAAACATGCTGCTAAAGTAACACATACATAATGAATTGACGTTAGCGTAACAAAAGCTAACTTTAACCTGAAGTTAGCAGCCCATTTGCGCCAGGAGTATGCGGAAAACGTACTAATGTATTAGCTTAGGCCTACAATGAAACGATTATGTTAACAGCATTTGTAAATTACCTTCGAAAAAATATCCCTGTGGCGAGCCTTACGGTGCCGCAGCAGATACTTTTTAAGTTTTAATTGACACACACAATAAGCAGAAATGTCATGCGTTTTAAACGTCTGACAGATCACCCACTAACATTTTCGTCCATTCTCATCTTGTCAACGAAAACTCACACACGTCTCGTCATGTTTTTGTCATCAGAGAGCTATGTTTATCTCGTCACCGTCTCGTTATCGTCATGAAAAAAAGTGGCGTCAACGAAATGATTTCGTCATCGTCATCATTGACGAAAATAAGACTGACTGGATGTATTTGTGTGATGATGCCAGACAGGAATGCAAATCGAAAAGAGTTGCTTCGGTGCATCTCGATCTCGACTCTGCTTTGGTTGTCCCTGGTCTGATCTGAGCCTGTTGGGCGCTGCGAGCCACCGTCCAGAAATATATGTAGTAGGTGGAATACCAGAAGCAACACCAAAGACAATCGTCCATACGGAGTGTTAGATTCGGTTCTTTTAATTGGAAGCTCAAGAACGGACCGGAGTAATTCAAGACTATCTGTGCGACTAATGCTAACGCTACCCTGCTTTGTAATAAAACTCAGTGTCAGTTGGAATGGAGAAAATGAGCTATGAATGAAAGTTAGCGCATGAACGAAAACCTTCAAATGTACTATAGTGAGGAGTAGGAACATTTTTTTCCTCTATAATTGTAACTGTGTCCTCGTTCTGCTTGTCGCTGGTGTTGGTTAAACTTACCCAGGTGCTGGGACTATTTGAGGAACCTTGTACCCACAGGTCGTGACCTTTGGCACAGCTGCTTATTTTGACAGATGAAGGTCATCAAATAGAATGTCCTTCTGGCCCAGAAGTAGGCTGATTTGCCTTTTTGTTTTTTTTTTGTTTTGGTTATTAGCTCACGTGGTTCCTTTTTCACTAACCATGGCACGTAATTGTTTCTGTATGTACGCGTAGATACAGTTTAAGTATCAGCATCTCTCTTTACCTCCGCACAATCATGCTTTGAATATCTAATATCGAGAGCCATAGTATAAGCTCTACTACAGTGTCTGTGTTTAGTATTGGTGTTTTTGCTGCTGTTAAGTCTTTTTCCCCCCACACTAAAAGGTAATCTATCTCTCTATAATCAGTTAAAACAACCACCATAGGTCATCAGAAAAGAAAAACAAATCCTAAGTATCTCAGCCTCACCAACCATATTTAAAGCCAGGCAGCTGCAACTCTCACAAAAAACTCATTTTGATGGATGTTTAAAAAGTGCATCTAATTCAGCAGAAGTGGCTCATGGAATGTATATAAACATGGTAGTAATTATCATATATATCTCCTCTCAGATGTGAAGCTAAAACAGACGTGCTATGAAGTGGAACACCATTGAAGGTTCCAGCAAACTCTCACTTAAAGGGGAACTCCGGGGCATTTGAAGCGTGTTTCCATTGCTAGAGGTTGTCAAATAATGCTAGTATGACACAGAGAGGTGCGTATCTGCGCTCCCTGTGTGGAGATCGCTCTGTCCGCACAGCATGTCATGCGAGGCTAATACGTGGTGGCTAAGGGGCAAGCGCTAACCCTTCCACGTAAAACAACAACTTGCACACTGCAGAAACATCACACCACTTTATAAACCATCCGACAATAAAGTCACAAGCCTTACCATCAAAACCATATGCATGGTTCTCACATTACTGGCATGGGGACGTTACAAAACAACTTTATAAACAGCATGTCACTCACCGGCTTGTTGTACGCTCGCGCATGTGAAAGCCCAAAAGAGTCGATGAAGAATAATCCCATATACAAAACAATTATATTCTCTAGAAAAACTGCGTTCAAGTATTTAAAACATTACAACAATACATGCCCAGTAATATTGTTGTAATAAAAACATAAAGCCTCACCTTGTTTAGTCCTGACTCTGGGCACCAGCAGGAGACCCCTCCCTGAGGTTCTCAGAGCCCGAGTTGGTTCATATGGCTCTAACATGTCAGAGATGTACTTTGGCGCTTGACCGTGAAGAGACTTGTACACAAGCAGAGCTGTTTTAAAGTCTATTCTCTGAGCGACAGGAAGCCAGTGCAGAGACCTGAGCACTGGACTAATATGGTCGTATTTCCTGATTCTAGTCAGGACTCGAGCAGCAGCGTTCTGGATGTACTGCAGCTGTCTTACAGCCCGTTTAGAGAGCCCAGTGAGCAGGCCGTTACAGTAGTCTAACCTGCTGGAGACAAACGCATGGATCAGTCTCTCTAAGTCTGGTTTAGACACTATTCCTTTGATTCTGGCAATGTTTTTTAGATGGTAAAAAGCTGCTGATGTTACAGATTTAATGTGGCTGTTAAAGTTCAGGTCTGAGTCCAATATTACCTCGAGATTTCTAACTTGACAGTTAGGTTTTAGAGAGAGAGTCTCAAGGTGACTGATAACACTTTCTCTTTGTTTCTGTGGGCCACAGACAATGATTTCAGTTTTGTCTGAGTTTAGCTGGAGAAAATTGTTTTGCATCCACACACTGATCTGTTCGATGCAGCGACACAGTGTATCTACAGGCCCGTGTTCTCCTGCCGTCAGTGACACGTAGATCTGAGTGTCACCTGCATAATTGTGGTAGGACACATTATAGCTGCGTATTAGCTGGCCTAGTGGAAGCATGTACAAATTGAACAATACGGGTCCCAGGATTGACCCCTGGGGAACCCCACAGGTCATAGCCATTTGGTCTGAGACACAGTTACCAATTTCAACAAAATATTTCCTGTCCTCCAGATAGGACTTGAACCAGTTTAAAGCACGACCAGAGATTCCCACCCAGTCTTCTAACCTCTGTAATAAGATTGCATGGTCAACTGTGTCAAAGGCAGCACTCAGGTAAGGCAGAACTAAGAATGTGACTTTACTTGCATCTGTGTTCAGGCGGATGTCATTTGTCACCTTGATCAGAGCTGTCTCAGTGCTGTGGTGGGGCATAAAGCCTGATTGGAAAGTATCAAAAGCATTGTTAGACAGGAGAAAGTCACTAAGCTGTTGGTATACAACTTTTTCTAGGACTTTGCCTAAGAATGGCAGGTTTGATATGGGCCGGTAGTATAATAACAGCACGAAGTATGAGGCATAAAACATAAGAACAATGTAAAACCAATAATAAACAATAACAATATTAAAACAATAAAAACAATAACAGAATCAGAGTCTCATGCTGGGTCAAAAGCCAGTGAATGAAAATGGGTTTTAAGACGAATTTTAAAAATGAACAGTGAAGGGGCTTGTCTGATTGGGAAATGGGAGATTGTTCCACAGTTTAGGACCGGCAGCGGAAAAGGCTCCGTCTCCTCTGAGCTTCCGTTTAGCCCTCGTTGCCTCCAGGAGCAGCTCATCAGCTGACCTGAGGCGCCGGGCAGGAGCATAAGGATGGAGCAGCTCAGAGAGGTAAGGCGGGGCTAAAATGGGAGTAATGTGCTCCCTCTTACGTGTTCCAGTTAGGAGGCGAGCGGCAGCATTTTGGACTAACTGGAGACGTGCGAGGGAGGACTGGCTGACTCCAAGATAAAGTGCATTGCAGTAATCTAGCCGAGATGTAATAAAGGCGTTGATTACTGTTTCAAAGTGCGTATGTGCAAGGAAGGGCTTCACCTAAGACCAGATACACTGAGACTAAGATACAAAAAAAGCTGGACTTCACTATTGCACCAATTTGCCGGTCCGGTTTAAAATCACTGTCCATCTTAAAACCCAAGTTTGTGACTGTTGGCTTCCTGTATTGCACCAAGGGGCCCAAGTCAACAAGAGGGGATTTGCAAGAGCCACTGGGACCAAACACCATCACTTCTGAAACAGGAAGGAATGCCGTTGGACCATCCTACAGGATGTGACGGACCACAGTTTCTGTTGAGCATGAAAAATATAGTTTATTTTTGACTGGACCACAGGAGTTGGTCCTAAATAGGTGGACTTTGAGCCTTCAGCTGCTGTGCAGACGGGTGAAATGGATCGGTCATGTCAGCTTCAGGGCCTCCTTTTGAGAAGTAGGTAATTTACAGTTTTTCTCGATTGGTTTGGCTCATTTCTTGAAACTGAGATGATATTCCTAAAACTATAGGGTCACTTGGCCAAACAGACTTGCAGTTCTTCGCAACACTTGAGATAACCAGCAAAATGTCATATGTCTCCCAAAACGTTCATTCTTGCTTCAAAATGAAGTCCCTGTCCCATATAAATAGTCAGTACCATAAAAATGGCATAGATCCTTCTCAATTGCTTTGGCACATTTTCATTCATTTTGTCCTCCTGTCAAAATAAACTGGACGGTGCAGCACAACTACATGGATCCTCATCACATGCTCATATCGCTCCAAAAATAGTTTACCCATGTGTCAAAACTAAATTCCTTTCTCACACAAATCATCAGTGCTTCCAAAATGCATTGTCCCTTTGGCATTGTGTAAGCACTGCAAGTCAAAATGATTAGATGTTTTGTCTTTATGGAAAAGATCTAGCTAAAGGAATACAATTTTCACACCACACACACTGCACTCATTCTGCTGAGGAAATTGTAACTATTTTTATTCACAAGTACATTTTTACACATTACTGTAGGTAGGAAAGAAAAAAACTACAAAGGAAAAGGTATACAATATAGGCCTATGTATACAAAATACAAAAACCTGCAAGAACCAAAACCAAAACCAAAATACATTACAGTAGCCTATGTTACAGTTAAAAAAAAAACAAAAAAACAGTCAAGCATCACAAATGAAATACAGTAATATTCTGACTACTCTGTGTCACTTCCCTCTTGCTCCGGGTCACCCTCCTCATCTTCCGGGCCATCCATCCGCTGCAGTCTGTTTGGCCATAAATTCTCGTCAACATCGCATCTGATGTCTTCTCTAGCAATGCACCGTGGGAAGAAGCGCCTTGAATGCCTTAGTCAACCTCTACACTGATCGCCTATGATATCCTCACAGGCAGCATCCTTCGCATTGAGGTGGGACCTCTGGTTCTGAGCATGATGCTCATACACTCTCCATCTCCAAGCAGAGAAAAATTCCTCAATAGGGTTAAGGAATGGAGAGTAGGGAGGAAGTGGGACATTATGCATCCTTGAATGTGTCTCGAACCATGCCCTGATGCGTTGGCCACGGTGAAAACTGATGTTGTCCCACACAACAACAAACTGGGGTAGGTGGAGCCCTTCGAGACCCCTCTCGTTCTCTGGAACTAAATCTAAATATAAACGGTCAAGGAAACGGAGGAGCTTCTCAGTATAGTATGGGCCCAAGCTTGCCGTGTGTGGCCACACCATTTTCAGAAATGGCTGCACACATGGTAATACCCCCCCCCCCCCCCGCTGGCCAGGGACAGCCACTGGTTGAACCCTGCCTCATCAACGAATACAAGTATATGGGGGGTGTCATTCCCCTCTAGTGCCAGGATTCTCTACAAAAGAGAAAAAAAAAACAAATCAGTCATATAGATGGGTCACCACACGGTCAATAATACTCTTCACAAAGTATATATAACCTACTGTTCCAAACCTAGAGTGCAGGCATATGCAGAGGTTCTGCAGGTAGTTTTTTCACACAAATAGAAGGGAGACATAATGATGAGAGTATTCTGTTACAGTTCTTTGGCAAAATACTGTGGTCAGATACTGCATTGTAAAGCTGGATTCCAAAGGTAAGGAGGATACTGGTAATCCTCAGAAATTGGAACCTCTGCATAGTGTAGGCTATACAAACTGATAGAGCATGAATAACTGGCTTACCTGCACATACTGGTACCGCAGCTCTTTCACTCTGTCTGTGTTTTGATCGAATGGTACTCTGTAGATCTGCTTCACAGTCATGAGGTTTTTCTTCAGTACACGGTCTATTGTGGAAATGCTGATGGAGTTGATGTTTTGGAAGACTGTGTTGTTTTGGAGGATTGTGTCACGGATCTGTGTCAGTGTTGCATTATTTGCAATGACCATGTTGCAGATCTCTACTTCTTGGCGATCGGTGAGCAGTCTTCTTCTCCCACCTACATGACGCTGTCGCCCAATCCTGCACATAGACAAAGACAATATGACTATTTTTTTAGTGTTTGTCTTGTGTCTTTGTTACATATTGTCAATCACTGTAATGGCTGTATTGCGTACTGCTTCATTCTGCTATCATTCTATAGCTTTTGAAGGCTACTTACAAATGTACTGCAATATTGCACTACTGTAAACTGAAACACATGCATTTTGTCTAATTTACATTACAATTGTATTTTGTTTGTCATGCTACAATAGTTTGCTGTATCATACTGTGACATTGAGGTGAGATTTTGGACTGGCCTATGGGCCCTCACATACACACACACTGAATCAAACACGGTAACAGTACAGTAAGGCTTTCTTAGAGAATTCTGTAGTTCCTTCATTGCCTGAGTGCATACCTGTTTTCCCGGCGAAAGGTTTGTATGATGGACGAACCCTCACTCCTCCTCCTCCTCCTCCTCCTCCTCCTCCAGGTGGACGTTGGCCTTGTACTTGCGGTCTGTCCATGTTGACATTGGAAAAAGTACTAGCACCAGAACAAGCTGTATATACAGTATACAGCAATGCCAGCATTCAAAATCATAGAGAACACCTGTCAGGTAACTCACCAAACTGATGGATTGGTCACCTGTAATGTGGGACACTCCTCTTCGTCAGAACCTGCTTTCACCTGTTACCTACTCACCTGATTGTCATGAACGTATGAAATGTTCCAAAATATGTGTATTGTATTCCAATTTCTTAAAGAATTTTGACAATTGAGCAGACTATTCTGCAGATGATGACTTATACAATGAAATTGTGCTGACATGTTTTGGAGAGAACAACCATTACACTGAGAACCAACCAATTGGGATAAATCAGCAAGATGCACTTTTTTGGGAAATGTTCTAAATGTAGGCTGATTGTGTTAAATGTAGGCCACTTGTACATAACCATTTGCAAAGATGTACTAAGTGCTTGAGACATGTACAAAGCATTTGAAATGTGATGAAAGCAATGACAAATGCCATTCTGTTCTGAGACACTGCCTGTTAGTTTGGGGATTTGTCCATGTCATTTTGAGAATGTCATCTCAGTTTCAAGAAATGAGCCAAACAAATCGAGAAAAACTGTAAGTTATATTATTGATCTTTCTTTTCTGTTGTAAGCTGAACAGATGTTGTATTAAACTTACTCTATGCACGTTTTGGGAATAACTTGTGTGTGTATTAAAATATTGTTCAAAATGTTACTTTTCAACAGGGGTGTACTCATTTTCACTGTGCACTGTATCTTAGTTCATGCACTAGACCAGATTTGAGTTGTGTCGTAAGTAAACTTTCACAATATTTCAGTGCGCCAACAGAAGAGCAGTGGACGACTGTAAAACATGTACTGAAATATCTGAAAGGCACAATTGACAAGATGCTGTGTTACAGGAAATGTGATGATGGGTTACAGTTGGTGGCTTATAGTGACTTGGATTGGGCAGGAGATGCAACTGACCGACGTAGTACATCTGGTTATTGTGTTAGCCTATGTAAGAATGGTCCTCTGATTTCTTGGAAGACCAAAAAGCAGCCAACTGTAGCACTGTCAACATGTGAGGCTGAGTACATGGCGTTAGCTGTCACTACACAAGAATGTTTGTACCTGTCTCAAATGCTTAAACATCTTGACTCTCATTATGATGTACCTGTAATTTATGAAGATGACCAGGGGGCAATTGCATTGGCAAAGAATCCCTTTAGCCGACAGAGATGCAAACACATTGACATCAAATATCATTTTGTAAGATCTACTGTAAAAAATGGTGATGTGTTTTTGGAGTATTGCCCAACAGATCAAATGGTTGCTGACCAAATGACAAAACCAGCTACAAAAGGGAAGCTTCTTGCCTTTTCTAGGTTTCTATTTAGGTGATTGCCGAACCAAAATGTGATTTTGCTCTTTGCAATATTTTTGTTTTTCTTGTTGTAAATGTGAGAACATGTGGGGGTGTTGATTGATGCTTGTTGAGGGCCTTAACTATCTGAGTGTGCTCTCAATTGACAACCTTGATTGAGGCCAGGTCATGTGACTTTACTTAAGCCTCACCTGTGAACAATAAACTCTCTCTGTTCATTTTCACCCAAACCTGTGTTGGTGCCTGTTCATTTTGGTCTTTGTCTCCAGGTAGCAGTTCAGTTTGTAACACAGGGTCTGCATGTGTTCAAGCAAACTTTTATTTCTTTTACTCGCAATGTTTTTAATGTAGGAATCCTAAGACAAGGCCCCTCCTCGCCTTGTAAGGCCAACAAACATGACAAATGTTAGGAGTGACTAAAACTGGAGTGGTGTGAGGAGAGCTCTTGGCTCTTGTCATCCTGTTTTTATAACCTCAGCTTGGTCAAGTCATTTTTAACACCCAACCCTAATCACGTCATTTTCAGTACCAAGAAGTTTGTAATGTGTAAAAAGGAGATGAAACAGTGGGGGAAAATGCAAGGAAAGACTGAAATTTCTCAATTTCTCAATGAGCACATTGTCCTTACATATGTGATGCAACAGTCCATATGTCACAATTACACCAAGGCTGTGACAATGCGTTGACAGTTATTTTCATGTGCTGTAGCACATAAAGAAAAAGCAGCAAAATTTGTCTGTTGACACAATAAATGGATTATATTTATTTGAAGATTTCACACCTTGTCATGATACCAAATTGCGAGTAGTGACATGAATATAGACAAATTAAACTAATAACGTTCAATATAGTGTGAAACATCCATCCATCCATTTTCTATACCGCTGAATCCGTCGGTCGGGTCGCGGGGGGGCTGGAGCCTATCCCAGCGGTCAATGGGCGAGAGGCGGGGTACACCCTGGACAGGCCGCCAGTCCATCACAGTGCCACACAGAGACAAATGAGACAAACAACCATACACGCTCACACTCACTCCTAAGGACAATTTTAGAGACACCAATTAACCTAACATGCATGTTTTTGGACAGTGGGAGGAAGCCAGAGTACCCGGAGAGAACCCACGCTTACACGGGGAGAACATGCAAACTCCACACAGAAAGGCCCCAGCTGGGAGTTGAACCTGGAACCTTCTTGCTGTGAGGCAACGGTGCTAACCACCACACCTGTGAAACATCCTTTATGGCTAAATGAAAACAGCCCCCACCCTTTAGTAACGTTTGCTTTGACGTGGGACTTCCTAAAATGTCCCTTTGTTACTGATCTAATCCACGGTTCAACAGTAAACATAGAACTTCAGCAAAGAGTTTTTCACAAGGGCCCTTCATGCCTGCGCGTTTTTCAGATATTTTCATTCCCAAACAATTCTGAGCACACATGCAGTGCACGCAAGCAATTGATTATTGAATAACCAGAGTAATAAAAAGACAACTAAACTGTCATGGGAAGCTGTGTCTTTCATCACTTTATGACAGCTCTGTTTAAACATTTGCGCAAAGTTAGAAGAGCCATTTTAGACAATGTTGATTACCTGTTAACTCAACCTCTGTAACCTATTGTCTGTTTGCTTCCTCAGACACTGAAATTTCTATAAACTGCATGTCAGGCTTTCTAAGCTATTCATATCTGAGCAATTTAAAGCCTAAATTAAGAAAGAGAAAATTACATTTAGGAGGTAATATCTTAAGCTTTCATTGTAAATGGATAAGAACTCATATTTATCAGAGGAAAAAAGTTAGCACGTCTTGAAAGGCAAAAGCATGCATGTAGTATACTGCATCATGTCCGAATGGTTTTTGATGTACTTCTAAACTCTGAAGACAATAATGACAAATTATGGACACCAAACTAATCTCAATGGACTACCCAAACAAAGTTAAACATTTCAGATATAAACTTGAACATCAGTGTTGGCACAGATCTTTTACAACAAAATGTTGTATTTGGTGGCAGGAGTCTCAATGTTTGTCACAGTATGCTTGTGTTCTTGTGTTTTTATTCTATAAAATGATATACATAATGTGTTCTATTTACAACCAGGATCTACATAAGACATGAAAAAAGTGTTAAACATAGTGCTCAACATTTACTAAAGTGAGAAAAAGCAAGTTTTTGATATGATTTCAAACAGTTTTAGACATGAAAAGGTTCTGCATTCTCTGTGTTAGTTAAAGCTACATAGATTTTTTTTGTTTAGTCTGATCTGGTAAAAGACATTCAAAATGTACTTGTCTGTTGTTTTTGTTTAAGATATTTCTCTCCGTAAAATATCTGGTCAAAAGAAAGAAAGAAAGTCATGCAGGAGTGTGAATAGCTTGGTTTGAATTGATTTGTGATAGTGAATCACCTTTAAAGCTTCCACTGATCTGCACACTGTGCATCTTTAGTGAAGAAAAATGATACTTTATGGAAAAGAAAAGCATATTATCACATCTGGCCCATGATTCTGTGCAAGCATCGCTTGGAGGCTGTGTTCCAGATCAGCAGGGCAGTGTTTGAGTTCAATGTTACCTTTGCTTCAACATTAATCTCACACATTAGAGTGACTGGCTGTCAGCCCGTGACATGTCTTTCATGGATTAACAGTGTTACTGGAACGATTCTTTGTTCCTACTAATGCTGTGAGCAAGGTATCGAGGGAGCTATCAAACAGCAGATAATTAACTCAGGGGCCGACCGAGTTAGTAATAGAATGATGAATTATTCAGTATTTGTAGGCTCTCTCTCCTCATATTGCAGGCAACACAATAGTCACTGAGAGTCATACTCACTGAAAATTAGAAATTCATTTTTGTATACTGCACTGTATAAATACACTCAGCAGAATGACTCAACTATTTGAATAGATGTGCCCAAGCAAACAAGCAAGTTCTGTGTTAGGTTTTGTTAAGTTTGTCTTTGTTTTATGCTTATTTGTTTTTGTTTTCATGTTCTTCTTGTCTTCCAGAGTCAGTTCCTTGTATATCTCAGTCTTGCTTTTCTGCTCTCTGCTCCCCCCTCCTGGCCATAGATTCCAACAACAGTTACACACAACCTTTTGTGACACTGAATCAACTTAGTAAATCCTCAAGTGAATGAAACAACACACAAAGCTTTAATATGGGCTATCTTTCAATGTACACTGAGTGCAAGTGCACCATCATTTTTATCAAGACCGAAAGCTCATTAAAGATTGAGCTGGAGAAAAATATTTCCATGGTCCAATAATTCAGAAACTCAGAAACGACACAAGAAGAAAAGCTGAACATTGGAAGCTACAAATACGTCGGATGATAAAGTTTCGGTAAGAGCAGAATATCAAACTTGAAAAAGTGAATGAACAAACAACATAAACTGAGACGTAACGGTTGAGCTAACATACCTTATCAGCTAGAAAGAAAAATAATTAGCATTTATTCATGCTCAAATTGATCAGGAACCTCACCAAAGTAAGTTTAAATAATATAGAAACACAATAAAAACATTTTTTTGTAATTACCTGCTCCTTTGAATTTGAAGGAATTACTTTTAAAAATGTTTGAAACATGGATCAGATGTTGCACATCCAGCGCTTAGGAACTGAGGAGACTGTTGATGTCACTGTATGCATTTTATTTACTGAATTACAGGAAAAAGTTGATAAATCAACAACATTAGTGGCTAATAGTGTTTTCTCAGAGGGAATAAAGGGAACCGTTGAGTATTACGGCTTAAGGGGTGATTCTCCCTTCCAGACATCGTTATGATGGACACACCCAATCCAAAAGCAAACAAGTGTGTGTCTCAGGTAAGTTTCAGTTGTTTCTTTTTAGAATTAAAGCAGCCCATTTGATTCAGCTTATTCGTTGAGATACAGCTCTAGTTACGTAGAGCAAATACACTTCTACACTATTTCCGACTCTTGTCTTCCTTCAGGCCAAACATAAGCAGGCAAGAGAAGAGAGGAAAAAGCTGCTCACCCCTGCACACAAGTACATGATTGACATCCTGGCTGACCGGCTGTCTTTGGCACCAACAGAGGTGGAGGAATTTGTTTTGGATTCTCCTTCAGTAAGTTCCTCCTCAGTGTGACTCCAAACTGGTACTAATGCTATCAAAAGCAGAAATATCTCACCAACACAAATCAGAAGTCAGGTGATCAGCTGAGGTTTTGTGGGATTGATTCATAACGCGTTATTTTTGTGGCTTTTTCTTCAGTTTGGTGTGATGCTTTCTAAACGTTTCGTTCCAAGGTTATGTTTTGTTTTTGGTTGTTTTATACTTGCATCGTAATATGATGCAATGATTAATAATGTTTTTGTGTTCTTCCTTTTTTCTTGCTGACTAGCTGCTCGCTTTTGATCATTTCTTCGCCTCGGGGGGCAGCAAAACCATTTCGTTTGTGTATCAGGAGTCCGAAGTCCCAGGAATAGGTATGAAGAAATCTGGAAAGTCTTCAATTGGAAAGACTGTCCATGCTTATTTTAATTGAATTTTTTTCCGTTTGACAGCTGTTATGCCGGGTTTTATATACTAGTATTTTTTTTGAAGTAAAATAGGAAAAACGTCCTATTTTCGAAAAACTGAAATACCGATAGATGATACAATTTTAGGGAAAGTCTTCTAATCAAATTTGATTGATTATCTTGCATGATAAAGACCCAGATATTCCACACAACATTATGAACTGGAATGTTTTTTCATCTCTTACAAAACCATTTGGATTTGATTTCAGAATGTGGGCGCGTATATCCTGGACCAAGCAAAGGGGGCAAAGCAATGAGGCTGTTTTTAGCCAATTTAGCAAAAACGTGCCTCACAGGGATCTGCTGCTCCTTCACACGGACCAGAGTGGACATTCCTGTGAACCCAGAAAACATACACGAGGTAAGGTCAAAGGTGGCGTGTCTCAGTAATTGTTAAGTATTTATTCTTGTGTTATGTGTCATATCAAAAGATGTAATCACTTTATAGAAAAGCTTTTGTTTCAGCTTATTCTTTATCACTACTCTATACAAGCTTGATGATTAAAGTGTTACCCTTGCTTCTGGAAACTTTATTGAACAAGACAAAAGATAAAAATGGCACAGCTACGTCTTAGCTTAGCATCTTCCTTAAACCTCCGGGTTCCCTCCCTGAGCAGCTCACCTCATGGCAGTGTGTGTAGCAACGTATTACATCACAATAATAACATTGTTACAGCTGTCACGTCCAGTTATTGTCATACAAAGAGAATCTCTAATAAAAAAGTTAATTCACTAATAAACACTGTTTATACACAAGCCATTTAGGATGGCGAAGTGATCTTTGATAATGCACAATGTTCTTAAAGTTATTCATTTGTTGGTCTTTTTAACCTAAGGATTAAAACCAAACATATTTTACTTTACTAAGGTTATGTTAGGAGTTTAATGCATTATTAGCAGTTAGCTAATGTTATGTGCTCCACAACGTTATTTGATGACTATGTTAAACTAACGCGAGCAGTAAAACCTCCACAGACAAACACCCCACCGTACAAAAAATGGCTGTTTACTGAGGAGCCTTTGATCTACGGAAACACCGTTTACAGAGTAACGACTCACCGACATGGTGTGCTGTGTTGGCTTCAAACTTGTTTCTCCTCTTGAGCGTGGGAGGGGGCTTCTTATGTAAAAAGATGGCGGACTTTGATGTGGACGGTCTACTTGTTTTTACAAATGCATGCATCTCCTTGTGATTCTTCTTTTTTGTTGCCCTCCTCTTCTCTACCTTTTTCCTGGATAAGATCTGTGAAGCGCTGAGAATATATTAAGTCTAGTTGAGTGTATACATGCAGGATGGATTCGACTCCCAACTGCATTATCTGCGTATATTAGTCTGGCTTTGAGAAGTTTGATTTCATTCCCTTGGACTGACACGTTTACATTCATTTTTAGTCTGCTCTGGTTTTTCCTGTTGCCCAGATGTGAGGTGTGAGCTGCTGTGCGTTTTGGCCGCTGGTTTATAATCTGAACGTTTCTTTTTTCAACCTCTGTGGGGTCAATTCATATGAATTTACAGAGCTGATTGCTTGTTACTTTTTCAAATGAAGTGGTTTATGTTCTTTACGTGATTTACAGAAATCACGCTCTCTATATTTGTGTACTCTGCTATCTCAACCAGATGCATTATCAGGTACCAAAGTTTGGCACAGCTGATGTAATGTCAGTCAGTAGTTCGAAGCAAGAGCACATTTTCATGAGAACCCTAACATCTCAAACCAAATCATGTTTCTCCCTCACAGTTGAAATGTTTTCTGCTTCGGATTTCATTAAGTGATGGGTTGTCTTTTCTTGATGCCTTGCAGGAAATCTTTTTCTCAATGATTGATGCCAGGGATGGCCTCCTGAAAGGAATAAGGGATTCCTACGATGCACTGCTTCCAGCCCTTACTACAGGACAGAACTGGGGAGCTGTAGACGAGTCTAGACATGGAGCAAAACTTAAAAAGAACTTCTTCTATTCCTTTAAACATTGTTTGAACTCTTTAGATGGTAAGAATGTTTCACATTTATTGCCAACTGAATGTGAATAAGTTATTGGAGGGTGGCTCTTTAGAAAGATTGTAACTTTAAGCTCCATCTCTCGGGCAAATCTTACTCAACTGATTTCAAACCATCTTATGTTGAAGTACACAATAACAAGCAATACTGTAACCAAAAGATGGTTTGTAACCAGTACTGATGATTTTGTACTTTGTCTTATTTATACTTCAGATATCCAGAGGAGCAATGAGAGCGTCGTTCATCTGAAAACAGTCACAGATATTGACTTGTCTAAACTGGCCTGTCTGGATGATATGAAAGCTGCGGCTGCCAACTTTGACATGGTGCAACGGCTGGAAGAAATTCTGATGCAATGGTGCAAACAAATCGAGCAGGTTGGTAGATTTCAGAGTTTATATTTGATCCAACAACCTTAATTTGTGCTGTTAAATGCTAAAAATGAATTTGCGATGACTGTGATGGGCACAAAGCTCATTGGTTAGAGATGGTGACATCAGGCCAAGATGGATCAGATAGTTATGGAAGATTGGGAATATGATAGGATTGCTCAGACAGCAAAGCTTAATGGTGATGTTGGTGATGTATCCATTGTCATCAGGTCCTGATGGAGAGTGATTTGTTGAGGAAAGAGGATGATTCTGCCGGACCACTGAGTGAGTTAGAACACTGGAAACGAATGTCTTTACAGTACAACTCTATCATCGATCACATCAAAAGCCCAGAGTGTAAGGCGGTGGTGATGGTGCTCCATCTCAACCATTCCAAAATAATGAAGGTACTGACACAAGTGTTCAATGTACACAGAGTAATACCAAAGCTATTGAACATTTTCACTTTGTATCAGTTTTAGTGTATGTAGTTAAGGTTTGCTGCATGTAAAGAGAAATTAAAAACAGTCTGTGATACATAAATCATGACAAATGCCTGAAAATTGCAATGTAGAAGATATCGACGTTGGATAGCTTGCAATGATCATGGATTCAGTGTTCACTGCATGTAGGTGATCTTCACAGATGTATGAAAAAAATAGTTTTTGGAAATGATTATTTGTTAACACAGTACAGTATGTAGCCGTTCTGCATTAAGATGATGCTGAGTAGGCACTGTTTCATTTCACTGGAAAGTGTTGGTGTCACATCTGAGCCTAGTCCTGAATTATTTCATGTATTCTGATAAAATCCTATGCTAAGATCATTTGTGAATGACTAGATTTATTAAATCAATCAATGGATTCCTATTAACGCAGTCTTGTACCCGTGCAGGTGTGGCGGGATCTCGACACGAGGATAACATATCGTGTCAATGAGGCAAAAGACAATTTCAAATTCTTGTCAACACTTGAGAAAGTCTTACATCCTCTGTACAACAGTGACCCCGTATGTACATTTAACAGTTTGATTCTAATGAATAGTTTGTGTTTGGTAACACTGAATTAATATGTCCTTATTACATTGTTTTGTACTATCCAGGCAGCCATTATTTAGACAACTTATATACATTTTTTTTAACAAAGAATTAGTAAAAAGTTTGCAAGTTTGGCAAACTTAAGTGTAGAAATAGATGATAATTCATCTTCATTGACCCTCCTACATCATGAAATGTGATTTCAGGTTTCCATGACAGAAAATGTGCCAAAGGTCATCAGTGCCAGTGGGAAAACATTCCTTGAGGTTTCAGAGATGCAGATTTTTTGCAAGTTTGAGAGCTTCTGCAAGCAACTTGAAAAGGTGTTGTCTTTGTTCATTCTCTTAAATCTCCATCCCACTTCTATCATAAGGCCTTGCAATGTGACGACGAATATTGTCTTTTGTAGATCAAGAAAATAATCACAGTGTTCAAGACATTTGAATCTCTTGAAAAGTCAAACATTGAAGGCATTGAGAAATCAGCCAGACAATTCCACACTGTGTCCATGAATCTGAAAAGGAAGAAGTATGACATGTTGTCCCCGAGGACGACTGAATTTGAAACTGATTTTGTGAAGTTCATGGCTCAAATGAGCCACATTGAGGTAAGTGTAATCTACAGCTTGTACCCAAATGTTGGTTCAAGCTCATTTTTTCAGGAAGCCTCAACCAGATGAAGATCTTTAGTGAAAGTTGGGAACAGGTTCATACGTGCAACATCACAGCAACACTCATTTACTCCAAACAGCCGTTGCATTCACACATGGCCACACTTAAAAGAATTACACGTTTAGGAACAGAAAGAAGGACTAGTAAGATTGTAGAATCTCTGAGGAATGAGGATCTACTGCTTGTATCGACACAGCTTGAAGCTGAAAAAAGAAAATAATATTGACGTTGTATTCTCAGAGTATCCCCACAATCTTGTCCTTTTCCACAGAGTCAGCTCCAGGCATTTATGTGTTCGTACTTCTCAAACATCATCTCATCTCAGCAAGCTCTTTGCCTGCTACAGCGGTCAGTACAATTTGCAGAATTTGGAAGTATGACATGAAGACTCTATTCTAACTGTGGCATTAAAAGGAAAAAATATAAGCAATCTATGAAATTTGTTTTGATAGTTTTCAGAAGCTGAACCTTCCCTGTCTTGCAACTCACATTTCCAACATTTTGGGTGTTATTCTTCAGCACTTTGCTTCAGAGGTGGAGTTTGTGAAAAAGGTATTCAGTTTGCTTGGGCTTAGATACCAAACAATAAACCTTATTAAACGTATTAAGCTGAAAGAAATCTTCAGATGAGTGAAACATTTTGAATTGAAAATGGAAGAAAACTGTTAATGATTTTAGTATGTTTTGTAAACTTCATTTGCAGGTCTTTGACAATCAGAAGGATGACATTCCATTATCCAGAAATATGCCACCAGTGGCTGGCAGGATTGGTTGGGTCAGACACCTCTATAAAAAGATAGAGGAGCCGATATTGTACATGAAAGTGAGACACAGTTTCTATCAGCAAAACAACTTTACAGTTATACTTCACAGTGACATTTTAACGACGATCAAATCTCCCTTCCTTTGCAGGAAAACTCGGACATCCTATGTAGTCCCGTGGGACAAGATGTGGTCAGAATGTACAATGGGACTGCAGCTATGTTGGTCGACTTTGAGCTTCTTCAACACGAAACGTGGATGGAGAAAGTTTCCAAACTAGATCACGGTTGGTTCTCTTGTTCTGATGTCATAATTTGACACTAATGGCAGAAAACAGCCCCTGTCGATTCCATTATTGCACACTGTTAAAACGAGCTTTCTCTGTTCCGTATAACAGTCTTGAACATTACCCTGCTGGTTCGCCACCCAAATACTGGAAAATTAGTCGTCAACTTTGACCCTAAAATAACCGAAGTCATTCGGGAGGCTAAGTGTTTGTTGAAAATGGGGCATAAGGTTCCAACGCAGGCTTCGCTTCTTATCAAGATGGAAAGCAAAATAAATGCCCATCACCTCAGACTAAAGGTAAACCGGGATTTACATTTTTTTTACGGGATTGTTTAACTTAAGAGAATTTGACCTGTATGCCTTTTTATAGACCATTCTGGAAGATTTTGAATCCACTTGTGAGAGCATACCCGCAGACTTCAACAGTTTGATGGCTTCAAAAATAAAAAACGTAAGCTTTTCATACCGTGTGTACGGCAGGTGGTCCGTCTTCTTTAGTGGGAAATTGTTACTTGATGAATGTGAACCCTGCTGTAGGCATTGGGAAGGGGTTTTGCCGATTTGAGAAATGTCTCGAGCAGACGTGTCCTGAAGAGCTTTTGATTGTAATTCTACATCCTTAAAATGTCCAGGTGGAATCTGCACTTCGACACGGTTCGGTGCTGCTGACCTGGTCTTCCCTCCTCCTGGACAAGTTCTTTCAAAATGTTGAAACTGCTCTGTCTGAGCTCCAAAATCTTGTAAAAAAGGTTTGTTGATGAATAAAAATTCTACTGATACTGAAAAGTATCAACATCAGGTTAAATGTCACATTGTTCAGATATGTTTGGGTTGGTGTGACAGCTCTCTTGGACAAAAGCCACGCTTCTAGATGCCACTTTCTTTTTCAGGTGCAGGATATTTGTAAGATACAAATTGATGATGTCCTCAAAGACATGTCTGAGACTGTTCTGATAGAGCTCCCAGAAGGCCGTGCATCTTTGCTGCAGCAGCTGGTTGACCACAATAAGGCATGACCATCTTATTTTTATTCTCCATATCCATTAAGGGAAGTTAAAGTGTTTTTCATCCATTACGTGAGTTTGAAACAATCATTACTTTGCCAAAGAGCAAAGGCTCGATGTCGTGGTTTGAGTAAACTTTTGAGTTTTCCAATGAACTCTGAATTCTGTTTCATTGAAACGCTCGTAGTGCAACTATTCCTCTTTTGTTTTTCAGAACCGTTGTAAGGAGTGGGCAAAGACACTGGATTACAAATGCAGTTATGTTAAAGGAGCTGTTATGGAGTTGGGTAATGTGTTAAGTGCTATTTATGAACCAAAAGGCACCAAGATTGTGGAGGAACCTGTTCAAGGTGTGTAGCACAAATGTAAATGACTTTTCTTTTCGTATAATTAGCATCTCAGCTTTTTTTATACATATATATATAAATTTCAGGGAGGAGTGTGACCTTCTCAAGAGAGAGCAAGAGGCTTTTAGAGGGTCCATTGAAAGATAAACAGATCAAGTTCGAAAAGGTATGATTGGATACCAACTGCAAAACATGTCTTTTCTATAAACTGTTGTGTGCCAACACAGGCATTAATGCCTCAAATAAAAAATCCTCATTTCAGGAGTTTAAGAAGCTTTATGAACTCTTCAGTACAAAGGTATTCGATGCACTTGTCAAAAGCACCAAGTTATCCCTGGAGATCCTTAAAAGGAGAATTTGTGGCACCAAGTGAGTATTTCTGGGTTTAAATAAGAAGAACAGTATCACAAAGAAAGGAAATAACCTCTGAAAGAGTAAAATCAATAAATGTGTATTTTAGCACTTACCAGAGGGCAAAGATTAAGCCGAAGGTGGTCCCACTGATTCAGTCTGAAGCCCAACTGGACAAACCCAATATGGTGAGTTATTGTTTTCTTTCTACTCATGGTTGGATGATTTTCATTCGCTACAATGGTTTATGGTCAGGGGAAATACATTATCTTTAATTCTTTGCCTGTCTTGTCAAGCACTACAATGTTGCTACTATGTCTGATATTTGTCCTCAGGTAATGATTCCCAATGTAGATGAGATCCAACAGGCCATAAATCAACTTATTGACTGTGTGTTGGAGGTTAGCAAGGGTGTTGCTTGGCAGAAGGAGTACAGTCAAGATGACACACAGAACAAAGGTTACTAACTGTCAGCATGCACATACATGACAGCAGACACCTGATAAAACAAGTCCGCAAATGGGGATCTCCCATAAATTGTCATTTGATCAGTTATAATTAGGATTATTTCATTTAAACTTTCATGTATTATATTAGTTTTAATATCATACATTTTTTAAGTTGTTAGATACGAGCATGCAGAAGTCTGTGAAGATGTTTCAAGTGCACTGACTTGTGTGTGTAAACAGGAGCGAGGGGCCTTGGCTGCAATTAGTTATTGTGACGACATTATCACGAGATCATGAGTTTATTCTACTTTTATCTGAGGATAACAAAACTACTTTCCATGGGATAACAAGGTCAATTGCTATAGTTTCCACCAGAAAATGACCGTATAAAGATGCAGCTTATCAGCAGTCAACAAGCAACCTAAATCCCCCAAAAAGCTGTTATCCTGCGTAAAATGTAACTTTTAACAATACAATGGCTGCACAAATACTGCTTTAAAAATGAAATCCCACAACAGACATTGTCAAAATAGCTTACTGTTTTCATCTGACAATCAGGTGTCTGATAAGTAAAACAATCATTTGAACAGGATTGGTTTTGTTCATGAAATTGTTAAGATCAACGTTTGGTTAAAACTGTGTTTAAATTAATTTATTTTCCCTTTTTTTTTGTCCTATTTTCATCACAAAAGGCAACAATTTCTTCCAGAGTGTTTTTGAACACAGGGACATTAAAAAAGTTGTGGTCGATCTGAAAACTGCAATCAGCTCCCAGAAGGAACAAGCAAGTGACGTTTTGAAGCATTTCGATCCTTTCAGGGTGATTTGGAATGTGGACAGGAACCTCAAAGTCCAGGTTTGTTTTCCTTAGAAGACATGTTGGCTGTTTTTTCCCCTATAATGATAACGGTTTAATTGTCTTCATTTTTTTTTTTTTTACAGGAATTTATGGGTAGCAATCCATCCCTGATTCAGATTAAATCTGAAATCCAGTACTACGACTCAGTTGAGCAAGACATTGATGCTATCAAGCCTGAGATTGTTTTTGGGTCTACTGAACTTTCAACAGGTAAGCTGTTGTTTTTTTTTTTCTTTTTTACTTCTACGCTGCCTTGAACTTTTCAACCTTTTGCCACATTTCAGGCTTCACACAAAGATTGAAAATTTATTTTTTTTGTGAAGAAAACAACAAGTGGGACACAATCGTGAAGTGGAATGAAACTAATTTCAATGTGTCAAACGTTTTTAACAAATAAAAAACTGCACCGCCTTTAGCTGCAATTACAGCTGCAAGTTGCTTGGGGTATGTCTCTATCAGTTTTGCACATTGAGAGACTGAAATTCTTGCCCATTCTTCCTTGCAAAACAGCTCGAGCTCAGTGAGGTTGGATGGAGAGCGTTTGTGAACAGCAGTCTTCAGCTCTTTCCACAGATTCTCGATTGGATTCAGGTCTGGACTTTGACTTGGCCATTCCAACACCTAGTTACGTTTATTTGTGAACCATTCCATTGTAGATTTGGCTTTATGTTTTGGATCATTGTCTTGTTGGAAGATAAATCTCCGTCCCAGTCTCAGGTCTCTTGCAAACTCCAACAGGTTTTCTTCCAGAATGGTCCTGTATTTGGCCCCATCCATCTTCCCATCAATTTTGACCATCCTCCCTGTCCCTGCTGACAAAAAGCCGGCCCAAACCATGATGCTGCCACCACCATGTTTGACAGTGGGGATGGTGTGTTCAGGGTGATGAGCTGTGTTGCTTTTACGCCAAACATATCGTTTTGCATTGTGGCCAAACAGTTGGATTTTGGTTTCATCTGACCAGAGCACCTTCTTCCACATGTTTGGTGTGTCTCCCAGGTGGCTTGTGGCAAACTTTAAACAACACTTTTTATGGATATCTTTGAGAAATGGCTTTCTTCTTACCACTCTTCCATAAAGGCCAGATTTGTGCAGTGTACGTGTGATTGTTGTCCTATGGACAGACTCTCCCACCTCAGCTGTAGATCTCTGCAGTTCATCCAGAGTGATCATGGGCCTCTTGGCTGCATCTCTGATCAGTCTTCTCCTTGTTCCAGATGAAAGTTTAGAGGGACGGCCGGGTCTTGGTAGATTTGCAGTGGTCTGATACTCCTTTCATTTCAGTATGATTGCTTGCACAGTGCTCCTTGGGAAGCTTGGGAAATCTTTTTGTTAGGGATGGCTCGTTTGACACGGACGCTTCGGCGCTCGTTTCATCTTCGTGAAGCAAAGTGGTTCGGCACAATGTTCCGGGGCGTGTATGAAATGGCGCTAATCACGTGATTGATGACGTCCGAAGCGCCGAATGCATTGTTTGGTGGAACCACGGTTCAGAGGTCTCTCATCGTTTGAACACTTGGGCGCGCTATTCTCTATAAAAGAAGAATGAATCCCAAACTGGTTTCCCAACCAGTTCTGTTGCCCTGTCAGAATTGAATTCAATTCATTGCTCTTTTCCATGGCTTCTGGCAAGAAACGTTTTGTGGCTTGGGATCACTTCACCTTGGTTTCTCCTAATAAGGTGATACTATTGTATAGGGGTAGGCGGTATGCACGGTATCATACCTTATGCGGTATTTTTCACCAACGGTAGAGATTTTTTTGCCATACCTTATACCGCAATAGCTCATGAGTCCTGTAGATGGCAGTAATGCAAAGTTTTGAACATCCGCTTGGATATGCCGTGCGACAGTAATCGCAAGACAAGGTAACACGAGTAATTTGTTTTACCACCTGCGGGCTAACCATGCTCCGGAATATGAAACGAGTCAAAGCCGGTGTTCTGTCGATTTCTCCTACTTGTCGAGATTTGCTACTTTGTGGTTTTGCGCATGCGCCGAGCCGATTTTCTAAGTTTTGTTTTCACGCCCATAATGTTTTGCTACCCTGCGTCTCAGCTGGTGTGTAACGGTAACATCCTCAAAATCCTGATTATTTTCTCTTTTGGAAGACATGGAAAGTAATAAAACTCTCATCGTATTAACAAGCAGTTTAACATGCACAAATGGGGTGTCTGAAACATGACGCATATTTGAGCATGTTGAATAAGTGGAAGAGGCCATTGCTAAAACACTTGTACAGGTACACAGCTCAGGGAATCTTACTCCCAGTGAGGCAAGAGGAAGAGAAATCACAATAGATAGCTACAGGCATATGTTAGAGGAGGAGATGGGGGAGCAGAATGCTCTAAATACGCCCTTTAACCTGAGTGAATTGAATAGGGCGTTAAAGAAAGTGGGTAGGTCCACCCCAGGAAGGGATGAGATATGCTACATTATGTTGGAGAAATTGACTGTAATAATAATCCCTGTAATAATCCCTATTAGGAAGCCTGGGAAAGATGTAAAGATGCCATCAAACTATAGACCTATAGCGCTGACCTCACAGCTGGGTAAAATAATGGCAAGAATGGTGAATGATAGGTTGGTTTACTGGTTAGAAACGAGAAATATTTTGTACAGCTACCAGAGTGGATTTAGGCAGAGAAGGGGCACCATGGACCCAGTAGTGGCCTTAGAAGACTCAATAAGGAAAGCCCAAGTTGATAAGGAGACAGTACTGACAGTATTCTTTGATATAGAGAAGGCCTATGGTATGGTCTGGAGAGAGGGACTCCTAATTAAACTCAGGCAAATGGGTATCAAGGGTAGAATGTTTCAGTGGGTCAAGGATTTCCTATCAGGCAGGAGTATCACGGTCAAAATTAATGAAGAGTTCAGCAGTGAATATACAGTGGAAAACGGCACTCCGCAAGGAAGCATTATCAGCCCGATATTGTTCCTGATCATGATTAATGATGTCTTTAAAGAGGTGCAGGAATCTGTCCATGTTGCTTTGTTTGCAGATGATGGTGCAATGTGGATAAGGGGCAGAAATGTGGATTTTATTGTGCGTAAAATGCAGCAGGCAGTAGACCATGTCCAAGCGTGGGCCCTTGAATGGGGATTTAGAATATCTATTGACAAAACTAAAACCTTGTTTTTTACTAGAAAGAACATTCCCATGGGTTTGAAGCTGAAGTTATCAGGCGCAGAACTAGAGAGAGTAAACTGTTTTAAATATCTAGGCCTGTGGTTAGATAAGAGATTAACTTGGTCTGTTCGCATGCAAAAAATGATTGAGAAATGTAAAAAGGTACTGAATGCCATGTGCTGTCTGAAAGGGGTGGACTGGGGAGCCAACAGGTCAGCCTTGAGAACGATATACATCAGCCTTATTAGGTCTGTATTTGAATATGGATGTGTCGTGTGGCTTACAGATCTGCATCTAAGACGCTCCTGGCAAAACTGGATGTTATTCAGCATAAAGCCGTAAGAACGCGTTGTGGAGCAATGAAGTCGACTCCTGTTAATGCTATACAGGTAGAGGTGGGGGAAATGCCACTGCATATAAGGAGAGATCAGCTGGCCTTAGTCTATTGGGCTAACCTCAGAGGGCAAAGGGAAGGCCACAGCAGTCTATCTGTGTGAACTCACTGCCAGGACAAAGATAAACCAGGTAGAAGCTTTGGGTGGGTGGTTCCTCATAAGGCAGAGGCCTGCAGGCACTTACTCTGTGTGCAGCTGTCACATATTCAGTTGTACCACCATGGCTGTTAAAGGAACCTGTAATAGATTTAGCACTTCTAGAGTTGAAGAAGCAAGAGGAGTTCAGCAAAGAAATGGTTGAGTGCCATATCAGAGCTCAGTACAAGGATAAACTTGTGTGTTTTACAGACGCTTCAAAGTCACCTGACGGGAAAGTGGGTGTGGCATTTGTAGTACCAGAGCTTAAGATGTGCAAAAAAGAAAGGCTAAACAATGATCTTGCTGTATACACCGCAGAACTAGTAGCCATCCTCGCTGCTTTGACCTGGATAGAGGGGAATAGACCAAGGAATGTGTGAGTATGAGTGCTAATTGCCTCAGATTCTGCTTCTGCCCTGATGAGTATTCAGAGTACCATGTCGGAGTCCAGACAGGATATTGTTTTAGAAATTGCACAGATGGTAAATGGACTCATAAACTCAGGCACCGATATCAGCTTCCTATGGGTACCAGCACACGTTGGGTTACGAGGGAACGAGTTGGCGGATAAGTACGCAAAGAAAGCATGTATGACCCCTGAGGTTACCTTAGAAGTAGCTTATAGCAAGTCAGAGATAAAGTCACTTGTCAAGACAAAGTCCAGGGAGATCTGGCAGAGTGAGTGGAGTGGTGCAGCTACTGGGAGAAAGTACTTTGCCATCCAAGGGGTGGTTGGTCATGCTAGACCAACAGCAAGACCCACCAAAGAGGAGGACATCATATCTAGGATGAGGTTTGGGCGTTCTGGTCTGAACAGTACGCTATTTGTTTTTAAAAAGCATGCTGATGGAAAGTGTAGTGTATGTGGTGCTACTGAGACCGTGGAGCATGTAATAGAGCAACGTGTCAGGTTTGACCAGGAGAGGCAGCACCTCATCCTAGGACTAGAGTCAGAAAGTGTGCAATTAAACATTAAAACAATACTACAGAAGAACTCAAGTGAGATGTGCTTTAAGTACCTTTTTCACTATCTAGAAGCCACATGACTGATTAGAAGGATATAATACCTTTTTTTAATTATTTATTTATTCTTATTTTTTTATATTTAGCTGAGATAGTTTTCGCCCAGACTCACACTCCATTTCAATAGGTGGCGGTAATGCTTCCAAAAGTTGTTTGCCAACCGCCAACAAAATAGAAGAAGAAGAAGAAGGGCGAGGTGAGACCATAGACATCATATATGATCTCCATGGTAAGAAAAGAGCTGCTGGAGCCACCAGAGCTTTTACTTACTCACTGGCTCATTAACGTCCTTGTGATAAGTGGTAAGCCCTCAAAGCAAACTAATGTAATATTTTTATCACTTAAGTAGTTGATCAATGGCTCCATAGATGAGTCTCACATACATAGTCAACAAGTAATTCACCTAATCTGCAGAAAAAACCTTTATTCGTTTTTTGGACAACATTAAAAAGTAATACAGTTGTTTATTATTTGATGTCACAGAGCAGAGCAACCCCACGTAAGATCCAGTGGTCTGGTGACTGGACAGTAGGTAGCACCACTGCTGTGATGTAATTGAGGTCTGTGCGCCTTGGTTTCTTGTAGATGGGGCAGGCGTACAGCTTCGGATCCACAGGAGCATTGGATTTGATGGCAAACATGTGGATGACAGGCATGGGTGTGAAGAGTACTTTGGGTGAGGACTCGATGAGAGTGATGTTCTTTCGGTTCCAACCAGCCCCTTCCAGGAACAAACCATAGACATAAACCCCTTCCTGTAGAGGAAAGGCATTCAATAACAAAATAGCACACGGTTAAATTCCTTTCACATTTCCAGTGAGCAGAAAACACCCACTCACCGTTGGCGAGGCTGTGATCTCCTCCATTGACTTCTTCAGGACATTGTTGTTCAGTGTGACTGTGTCCAGAGCCCAGCCTTTGTTCGCCCTGGTTACTTCTTGTCTCATGGCTGTTAAAAAACCTGCAAACATTCAAGTAAACATTAGGTCTAATAACGTGTAACTTTAGCTGCTGGAAGTCTTTAAGACGTGTCAGCTCCATCATGCTCAAAACTTCAAGGTCTTAACCAGTAATGCAGCCAACTCAGTGTTTGACATTGTAAAAGGCCTCATTCCATCAAAACCACAAACTCACCCTGAGGGTTAAAGAAACCCGTCATCCAAAACGCTTTGGGCCTTCCTTGAAACACCCAACTGTAGAACTGTTTGTTTCTCTGGATAAGCTCGGTGTACCAAAAGCCCAGAGTGGAAGACTCCCAGGAGATCTTCCTCCACAGGCTGGGCACACGAGCGTCAAAAATATTGTCCAGAGCATCACGAAGGTTCTAGGAACAAAGTACATACCAGGAGTTTGAAAGCATTTTAAAGCCTCCTGAAAATCTAATCTAACTCTAACAGACAATCGTTGATGAAAAAACTGAGTAACAAACATACAGAGAAGTGCGTATCTTAAGAAGCAAATATGAAGCGATGTGCTGAGGAATCAGAAATCTTACATCACTCATTATTATTGTGCCATCAATGGCCAGCTTCAGGTCAGTCAGACTCGAGCGCACCACAGAGATGATCCTTTGCATTCGATCCACTTCCTGACGTAGGAAGATGTTCATTGGGTTAAGAGCTCCCATTGTCAACAGTCTGGCTCTGACCTGAACCCATCAAAGTTACAGAGTTTAGATTAAGAGAACGTGTACTTTGGCCTGTAAAAAGCCTAATGATCCTACCAACTGACCTCATGTGGAATGTAATTAGCGGGCAGTTTGTCCAACATGTCCTCTGCCATTTTGTGGACGATGGACTCCCGAGTCTCTCCAGATCCCCCTCCACTTTCCTTGGGCTGAATATTTGTGATTGTGTCTAACACCTCAGCAGATGTGTTTGTCTGGTATCTGGTCAACATTCATTATAGAAGAGAAATGCAATAACCTCAGAGACTCTAAGTACAGTAAATACAACAAGACCGCTTTTAAAGCTGCAGTCGGCAGGTTTTCAAAATTCCGAGTCTAAAGTCGGAAAATTCGAACTGATACACTCTCAGGTCCCTCCCCCAACCTCTAACAAGCTCCGAATCGCCCCCCAAACCCCTCCCCCTCTGTGGACGAGGTTGTGCACGTGAGTTCACACCAGTGTGAGCGCACACAAGCTGGGGCAGACTCATGCTCAGCAGCGTGTGCACAAGCTGTGATTGACAGGTAGGATTCCTCCACCCTAACTTGATTGGTTAAAAACAGCCGGGAGCGCTCGGTTTTTGCAAGCATGATTACAGGCTTCAGAGGGAGCTACAGATTTCGTTATTTTTCCTAAACAGCCTATTTAATATTCTCCTTCCAGAATCCCATGACAGTTCAAGCTAATATGACTAAAAAAAAGTTGCCGACCGCAGCTTTAATGCCTCATCATGACGACACTCTCCTTACGTGATATCAGCATTAGCGTGCAGCCCCAGTGCTTGGGGTGAATCCTCAGTGGGTAAACTCTGAATGTTATCCATGTACTCTTCTATTGTCTTACACACCGCAATTTTGTAGCCCGTGTAAAAGCAAAATGTTGGGTCAAACATCTTCTTACTGAACCACACCTATAATTAAGAACATTGAGCTTCACGTGTCGTATCAAATGTAATACAATGCAACATAAAACACCGGGAGTTGTAACACACGAATCAACAAAAAAACTGGGATTATTACACGAGCAAAACACTTCAACAGGCGTTTGTCATAGTCATCTGTGACCCTTCCTCCATATTGCACCTCAGCGAGCATGTATCGCAAGGTTATCCATGACACATCCTGTGGGGGGGGACACAAAGTAGTGAGTGAGGGAGGGAGGATGACATACAAATATTAAACCAGGGCTGCAAAACGCTCACCTTCTTGGGGCCGCAATCATCCAAGTGTCTTTCAACAAATTCAACACTTGCAGAGAAATCGGCCGAATTGAACTCGTAAGGTATGTTCCAACCTAAGGGTCCAAATTTACGTCGTTCCTTACAAAGCAAAAAAAAAGAAAAGGTTACCATGTAAAATCAGAAAATCCCTGTGTTATTATGACGAACAGCCTTCCTTCTACTGGAGGAAAAAAGTCACAGACACGAGTTGATTTGTGCTACACTGGAAAATACAAACCACTCAAACTTCAAAAGGCTATAAAATAAACTAAAGCCAACACATTCTCAATATGGTAATGAGGTGGAAAATTTGCCTAATGCATTATTAAAATGGCACAATTGATTTCATTATCAATTATGAAATTAATAAGAAAAAAAAGGCTACCAAATTAAGTAGTGCCATTGTCAAGGTTACGGTACTTCTAAATATGGTTAGTTCACTCTGTTTCTCATATAACCTGTGCCAGGAGCAAAGCATGTATTCTTTTTTAATATTTCCTTTAAATAAAGTTCCACTATGACACGCGTGAACTTAGAATGCGCAGTACCTGCACAGCAGTGTGTAAAAAGGCCACACCGTACAGCAAAGGCTTCCACATGGGCAGGTTGCTGACTTCCAACTGGTTCTGTGAAATTCCTGCAAATGTTCGTTTCAAACCAGCACGTATTCCCTGGGGGGGGTCGTTGGTGAACTTGATGGAAGACTTAAAAGGTAAAGAGTGAGAGACAGTCTGTGCGTGTACAAAAACTTTTAACACCTTCCTTTTTATGACGATGTTGTCAAGTCTCACCTGTAGGAGTGTGATGGAGAACAGATCGTGTGGCTCTGTGGTGATCCACACCCTGAACGTGTCATGCATGCTCTCTGTAACTGTGATAGTTTCTAGCAGCTCATCCATAAACTGCAACCCCAGGTGACAGTTCTGCAGAAGGACCCAACCTCCCTGTACACATCCAGACACAAAAGCCACGGATCAGGTCAAACAGTCAGCCATTGCTGTTGAAAGCAAGAAGCAACACTCTAGCTTGCACATCAGGACAATCCAATACACTCCCACATGAAAGCATTCACCAGATGCCGTCACCTGCTGGAAGCTGCTTTACTTTGTGAACTTTCTATGAAACCATTTGCTTGTCCACATGCACGAGAGCCACTCCTGAGCCTTGTGGTCATATACGTTCGTTCCAACAACACAGTCAGCATTTATGATTACCGCCCTATGAGGGGTGCTTTCACAAATGCAGTTTGCATCTAGGCTTATAAATGGTATGTAATGTTTTAATACTGCCAGCTGGCATTTCTAAGCCCTGGCTGCAATGCTATTTATAAACTCTGATTTCCATTACAAATCCCACTCAGACATGGTCAATTCTGTGTGTATGGCCATTTGCAAACCACAACTGGCAATATTAACACTATCTAAAACATCAGATGAAAGATGACATCATTAGCTTTTCGATGCTATATCGATTTTACGTCTAAATGTTCCCCTTGCTCAGTATTCATTTATTTATCTTTTTAATGGCGGTCAAACTGTTAGCTGGTCTCAGAGTTCACAGGTTCCCTCCAGACCCTGAATTGAGGAGTTCTTGGTCAAAGAACTGGTACCAATCCTGGAACTGCCTCAGTTGGAAAGGCTTAACTCATGCATTATACTTCTTCAGTAACTTCTAAAAGCACCTCTGTCATTGATGTCTTGACCAGCTTCCTTGCATGCACCTCTTGTCCTTGTCCCATAGATATTGCTCTGCATTCTGTAAACCGAAACAGTGGGAGTATTTACATAGACATGAACATATAGAGTGCATTTAAATAGTGCTTTCCCCCCCTGGTCTAATCCACCACTCAGGACTTTGCAGTACAAGCCACAGGCCTTTAACTATACTGTACATACAAAACATAATTATCTTTCTAACACAACATAACACACACACTTACACAAGGATGAAACATTACGGGCAATTAAGGGCCACGGATCAAACCACAGACCTTTCAATTAGTGGAATTTTAACAGCCACAATCAAATGAATTTATGCTCAGGAAAACAAATACATGAGCTGGATTGCCCAGTGAACACCCAAGGTGCCACTGCAAAGAGCACACAGCAACCAACATCCAGGATACAGTTGGTTACCACGGTCACAGGGACATCAATCACAAAATTTGGGTTTCATACCGTTCTAACTGAATCAAAAGTAGATAGCGTCGCAAGTTGGGAACTGGTCTGAATGTAAACACAATCAGACGTCAGGAGATTTTGGCATTACATCTTCAAAAGAAAATAAAAAAGTTCAGTAAAATAAAATAAAAAATGGGGCAGGACAGGGCAAACTCACCGAGATTAAGTTTCTTGGCAAGTGCTTCGATTTGTTCGGTGGGATCTGAGCCCATAGAAAGGAAGCAAATGAGGGGGGTGCGAGGATCACTTTCCTGCCAGGTGCTGTGAAGGTTCAAGAGGACAGGCTCAACGAATCTCATGCCCAAAGAGTCTCCCACATACTTTCTGGCCTGAGACAAGGTGCGATCAGGGCACCAAGACCTGTGAGAAAAAAAGCTTGTGAGGTGATTGCATTTTATAATATGGTGTATTCAAACATGTAATCAACATTCAAGTAGGAGGACCCAACCTTATCAGCAAAAGCTTATGGAAAACATCAAGAGAGTTGTATCCATCTGGAGTGACGCCTTCCTCTGGGGCATCAAGATTGAGCCATGCTTTCCAGTTTTTCCCATTTTGGGACACCTACAAACCATGTCAATACCAAAACTGATGACACTACAAGCAGATGAAGAATTCAGATGTCCAGATCATTCGTGGATCTATGGCTTACCTGGTTTATAATGTTAGTGAACTGTGGCAGCTTGCTGAGTTCTACCAAGTTCAGCCACACCATATCCAGGATCCAGCTGAATGGCTTTGATGGACAGGTCTTCAGGTCAAGAGCTGCGCCACCTATTGTTTCATCAATTATGTTCAGAGATGTCAAGTCCAAAAGGCAATTCAACTTTTCCTGGGAATGATGCACACCTTACCTTTAATAAGAATCTGAAATTTGTTGTGTTGTATTCTGTTATTCTGTAAGTCAATCTTGAGGGCCAGCAGGAGTGTGAAGATGAACTTGTGGTTTTCATAAAGGCTTCTGACTGTGTATCGGAAAACCTCAAACGTCAGATATTCAATAATATTTGCAATCCGCTTCTGAGTTTTGGAGGCCTTCTCAGACCTGCAAAAGCGCATTAATTAAAAACAAAAAATCAGCATAAAAAAACGAGGGAGGCAAAGACACAGAGAACAAAGCATATTTGAAGAACACGACCACACCACAGCGTGGTTAAAGAAACATCTTTGTCAACCTATTGTTCTTTCCAGACAAATTTGTTGGTCATTAGAGGAAGTAATGGTTGGAATAGTTTCCGAGCTTTAATCTCAAACATCTTATGATAAGACTGTGCAGACATACTTCTTAAATCACGATAAAGCCATACCTTGCGAGTGACAGATCAAAGATTTTGAGGAACTGACCCAAGGAGGTCTGGTACATGATATTGACCATGCTCATCTCCGTGATGAGGAAGTACAATGTGCTTCCTCGAGAGGCAACTGGATGGTATTCTTCTTGAGCGACATTGATCTTTACTTCTGCTTCAGCTGCAACACTGAGCTTTGCACTAACTTCCGCAGCAGTTTGCTTAGTCGTGGTCAGAATGCCAATCATGGAGTCATCGTCAACCAAAGAACCTTTAACCAGACAAACAGACACACTTTCACTTTAGGAAAAAGAACAGGTATGACTGGAGAAACTGGCATTAGTCTACAACAGTAACTATAGGACCTTTAGTGCTGCTGAGTTTGTACAGCAAATTGTCTTCCAACTCCTGCATCTTTCTTTTATTAGCAGTTACATCCTCAATTAGTTTCAATCTTTCTGCTTCTAGCTCCTGTTGAGATGAGTGAAAAAAAACCAAGAGCCAGTCAATATCATATTCTTACACTGGAAAAACAGTTATCTAAAACAATCACAGATAAAGTTATATTTTTAAACCAAATGGGGAAAGCAAGCTGCGTTTCTGGAACAAATGGCACACTCACGTATTTTTCTTTGAGGATGACTCGGCCGAGCAGCTGGTTCTCCAGGCCCTTCATGTTTACAGTGAAATCAATAATGGATGTTTTTGCGCTGACCTCTGGAGTGTATGCTGGATTAGGCAGTTTGGTAGTTATATAGAGCTGGAACCCATCCATTACGTTTACCTCTTTGTCTCCTACTTTGACCTATAAAAAAACATTGAAGACAATTTTAAGAGTGTACACATTTTAAAGTTGTATTGGTAAATTTGAATGGACATGAAGGTTAAAAATACCTTGAAACTGGTCCCAGATTTGATAAAGTTTTTCTCGAGCACGTTGTCCAGGGCAGGGTCGAGCTCCTCAAATATATCCTCAATGAGCATTGGGCGTCCCATGGAAATACAATCTTCCAAATGTGTGCGAAAGAATTTGTGGTTGAGGGACGTGACCTGAACATGAAATCAGTTTACTTCTACGACATGCTTTACTTAAGCGTGTAATTAGGGTAAAAATGACACAAGTGAAAATCATTTGGCTATATACTTGAAGTTCGTTGGCCTCTTCCTTTTTCTTAATCCAAGCTTTTCCCTGAGTCTGTGGATCGATGAGGAGGGGATATCTTGTTGCTTTTGTGACGATGATGCCATTCTGAACTGACAAGTCATCTCCCGGGAGTCCCTGAAGGTTCCACTCACTTATCTTAAATATTAAAAATGATAGTCAATGGTTCAAATGATTTTTTTTTACTTTTCACAGGACTAGTATCAAATAAAAATAGGCTGGCATTGTTCTCACATTGGGAGCATCCACCAGGGCAGAAATGATGTTGAGATTTTCTGTAAAAGGGATTTTGTGCTTCCGGAGCTCCGCCTCCCAGATGTCCTTCAACAACATATCACGGAAACTCTGGTTGAATGGACCGCAGTACGACAAGAAGCCGGTGAGCTGGAGTACGTCACCCACAAGTCTGAAAACAAAGGCAGAAGCAGCTGGACTCATATAAAAGCCATTATCAAAACCTTTTAAATCTGTCCTTGAAGAACCAATCCTGAATTCTAGTAATGAACCTCTTTAAAGACTAACCCCCCTTGGAATATAACATTTTGATATTCAATTGCATTTCCTTTGTAACCTGCCTGTTTATTTGTGACTTAAATTCTTTGCGTTGCTCGATCCAGCGAGCTTTCTCTCCACTAAGTCCGTCAATAAGTGCAGATGCAGCCTGCATTTTATTCCTACACATCTCAGCATCATCCACCAATTCCTGAAAGACAAGACGCCTGTGTCAGCTACAATCTCTAGATTTAAGTCAACGCAGTCGTGACATTTTTCAAAAGGGTGCGTCACACCTGTTTCTCTTTCATTGCAGCGTCGCATTTGGCCTTGACTTTGTCAAACTCTGCTTGCTTTTCAGCCAGCTGAGTCTCTGCCGCGCACAGCTCGTTATTAGCCACAGTTAGACGGTTCTCTTGAATGGCAAGGTTGGCCTGGAAACAAACAATGCAGTTATACTGTAGCATAAAAAGGCTTTGGGCTAAAAATGAGGTTTAATCACCTATTTACCTAAAATGGATTCAAACAGGCTGAGAATAGAGAGTTTTAAATGGCATTATTGGAGAAGAATAGCCGCCTACGACAAATCTAAAATGAAAAAGAAAAAAAAAAAAACAGTCGCCAACATGATGAACTTTAACTTTACCTTGAGTGGCAACACTTCTTTGTTGATGGCAAAGAATGAGGCCATAGCACGAGTCCATGCGAGCAGACCAGCTACACTACCACACACTTTCTTGGCATTTTCCATGGTGTAATCCTCCATGTCAAAGTAAGGCTGCAGTAGTTCCACAGTTTCCTCGTTAATGCTGTCCTTTGGGAACTGCTGGAGGCTTGTCAAGAAACCAGAGCCACTCATAAGCTGAAAAGGACAAAACAAATGAATTCATGCAAATGCCATTTGTGAGGAAGAACACGCCGCTCAGTTTTGCACTCAGAGCAGAATTATCCAGCTGCCATCTTTTCATCCCCATCCATCTTCAACTTTAAATCGTGCTGCATTCGCTTTAACCCAAAAGCCAGATGTCAAGACTAATTTGTTCTTGCTTTTTGTTTAGTTAAGTTTACTTAAGAAATCAATTTGATAATAATCCAACTTCTTACAGGCCTTCTTTCATTTCATGAGCTTTCAGGCTACCTACTGTACCTTCTCACATATTAATGCACTTTAAGGGTTTTTAGGTGTGAATTGTGTCCAAATTTACATTTGCATGGAAGCATCAAAGCTGTAGAACAAATCTCAAAAAAGGCACACCCTGCAGAAGAGAGGAGCAGAGTTGAGTCCGCTGGCTCACTCCACCTCCTAAAACTAATACTGAAAAAAAGGCCTGCAAATGTGGGCTTGAAAAGAGCTGCTGTGTTATATCTCTGTAGTATTTCAACCAAACATGACACATTTAAGACCTCAGGGCACAATGTGTCTCCTTTAATATATGAGTGGAATTCATATATTTATCATTTGCAACAACTGAATTTTTAGAAAAAGGAAATTTGTTACCTTCAGTGCTTCTGACCATGATGGTTTAAGACAGCTTCGTTCTGGATCACATGTAACAGGGTCTAACTTTTTGTTAAATAAAATCAGACAGCAGTCCATGATCCTCATGACCAGGTGTGGAGGCTTGGCCAATTTTCTCACTGTGGCAATGTCAGCTGGCTTGATGGTCTGTGGAGTTTTTAAGTATATCATGTAACATATCGTAGAATGCACGGTGTAAATATCTTCAAATAAGTCAGAGATATCTCACATTCAGTGCAGCTGTAGCTTCTTCTAAAGCTGGCCTGGCAGCCTCCAGCTTTTCCTCAGCTATAGCTTTCTCATACTCTATTCCATCCACAATTTTCTGGGCTCTGTCCTTCACAACTTGGACCTCATTCTTCACAATGGTTGCAGCTTTAGCACTGACTGTCACCTCTGCCAGCACCTTGGTGAATGCAAAAATAAACATCTCATGCCTTCAAATGCATCATACGCGTGTGTCCATGGTGTTGAGCTTTCAAACAGCTTTTCAGAAATGACAAAACCTCTGTCAGCTATTCACATCAAACCAGAAGCTAATTTCCACAATGAACCTATGAATAAACTGATTCTGCTACCTCACTATGTACAGAACTCAAATTGTTCTTAATTTTATGGTTTTACATTACTGTGGAAGTACTGATTGGAGGAAAGTTGCTCATAAACATCCATCCATCATCAATCTTATCTGCAGGTCACAGGAGCTTGGACGTATCTGATTTACCTCGTCAGCTTTGGCAGATGCAATAGCGAGCTCTTTTTCCTTTACTTCAAGATCTTTTGATAATTGAGCCACCGACTTACTGGCCTCCATCAGTTTGTCCAACCCTGGAAATCAGTAACATCTGGTGTAATCTTTTACAGGAGTAGACCATACAAAATCCTCCATAAAGTACACAATCTTTATAAAGACACAACTGCCTTCCTGTTCAAATTCCTTACCAACATTCATGCGCTCCGCCAAAGTGTTGATATAGTTGTGCTTTTCGGCATATAATGTTTTGTAACCATTTATAAAAGAAAGGTAAGATTTAGGGGTGACGTGAGCTCGTCTTCGAAACCTGAGAGATGAACAACATACAGCGTTAGGACTGTGTTTGATAGCGTATGTTTCTGAACAAATTGGATTTGTGTAAATGTGATACCTTTCAAAGTAACTTTCACATGTTTCAGATACTTTGTGATGATAAGTTCCCATGGTGGTCATCACTAAAGTCTTCACATCAGCTGGACAAACCATGTGAAACTTAGATAAGAAATAGGTGGACACAGCAACCAGAGCCTCATTGGGCCAAGGGGTGAACCAGTCCATTGTGCAGCCGGAAATCAAGCCCGGAAACTTCAGACATCTGGAGCGAAACTTCTGCCCCACCTTTAAACAAGAGTAGAGTAAAACTCCAATGAAAAGGTTCATTTATGGAGGTAGTTATGGGTGTAAGTGTCTATATAATGTCACTGTTGAGCATCTAAACATGCTGTGAATAAAAAGAGATTTGGAATAAAAGTAGCAAAAGTTTGGGCGGTTGCTTTTGGGTATAAACAGAAAATATACAAAGTTTCAACTTACCGGTGAGAAGCACAGAACAACGTGTAAATTCTTCCTAAACCGAGATATAAAGTAGTCATAAAGATTGTCAAAAGTTGGTGGAATTCGAGGAAACTCCTTTTTCATAACTGGGATCAGGTTCTGGGTGATCTCTTGCATCTCATCTTTTGCAAAAAGATTGGAGACCTGAAACGATTACAACATGGTCAGGACCAGCGAAGCTTTTCCTTTGAGACGTTACATTCTGCCCCACCTCTTTGTTTCAGTCATACAGGACCAATTCCAGTCCGTTTCAATTAGACTGAAGATTCCAGTGTTCAGTTACACAATCAGCAGATATTCAGATACGCCTTTATACCTTTATGAGATCTCACCTCTCCAGAAGAGAGAATATTGTTGAGGTACTCGAGGAAAGCCTCATCCTTGATTTCGTTGTCTGTAAAGACGAAGGTGATGCCTTTGCCCTCAGCCCCCGCTGTGTTATACAACAGTTTCAGGTCATCCATGAAATTACTCATGTTGTATGTTCTAAGTAAGGAAAAATAAACACCACATAATTGGAAAGAAGGCCCAGCATTTCACTTTCAGTGCAAATGCAACTACAAACAGCTCATGGCTTCATAGGACACTCATTCTTGTATTTTAAAGGTAGGGTAGGAGATCCTGGATTTTGGGTCCAGCGAAGCTGCATTTTGAAAATACACAGGTAAAAAGTCCCAACCCTTTTCTTCACTTTCCCCCCGAAGGCACGCCTCTAGAGTACATGAACGCGCACGAGCAAGAAGGTGCACGAGCGCTGTTCTGACAGCAAGCATCGATTGTTGCCGTATTTAGTATTTAGTATTTAGTTTATGCTAACTATACGTTTAATAATGCTAGGTGCTAGCCAAGCCGGCTCTAGTTTAGCTTCCTGCCAAGCTTCTGGACGTGTAATTCGTTCACGGAGCAGGGTACGCGCACAGGTGGGGGGGGGGAAGCAGATTGCAGGTGATAGACGGCATCAGAATCCAATCATTGTGAACGGTCCGTTCACAATGATTGCATACTGTTTTTCCTAGATTGTACGTTCTAGAGGCCACTAAAAATTTTCATATTTGTGTCAAAACTTTTAATTAATTGGTTGCAATGGGGGTGTGAAGAGTATTTCAAGCAATATGTAAAAAAATGTTCCAGAAAAAGATCCCCTACCCCGCCTTTAATAGGTACGTTTATCGAATTGAACTTTTTATTTGTTTCCTACTTTTAAGGATAAAATTAATTGCAGTTAATTAGGGCTGATCTTAGTACTGTATTCATGTGCTTGACCAATCACCCGAGACCCTGGAAGAACGTCTATAGTAGGAGCTCACAGTTTATAGAACTCCTTCTGTGGCGTCTTTAATTTCTACTTTGGAGCGGGAGCTTTCCCAGCATAACGGAGACATGAAGGTGACGTGATAGGTCCAGATGAGGTAAGTGTACAGTGACTGGTTGAAGGTATGAACACACCACTGGAACCACTACTATCAAAGGGAAGTAAAAAAAACTAAAACAAACAAACCTATTTAAAACATTGCCTATAAGCAATATATAATAAGAAATTATTGTATTATTATTATTTTTTTGAAACAGAGGAATGGACTTAAAGTGACACCTAGGGCCGACTGAGACAGGTTTGCAGGTTATATCACTTGAATGCAAGCAGAAAAAAAGCCCCTGATGGTTCATTGTCCTTTGGGGAGCGCCTCTAACCCTCAGAGAGCCCCAAGAACAGTTTGATCAGTGTGATTAAAGTCCCTACAAACAGAGCTCTCACAACTATGACTCATCTCACTTGGTTAATGTGATCTGGAAGATGCTGTATCCAGCTATGTATGAGGCCAGGCGCGTCAGACTCTGTTTTCCTGATCCTCCCACTCCCACAAGCAGGGCATTTCCATTGTCAGTGCGAATGATTCGTGAGACCTAAAGAGGAGCAAATCTAAAAAGAATCAGTATTATATCTAGCCTAGTCTACAAGAAATGCATCAGCTATACTCGCTTCAGGTGTCACCTTGACAAGATGAGTCATTGCGTCTTTGAAGAAAACCAGATCCAGGGTGGAGCCCCTTACTACCTCATTGTGCTGAGCTTGATACATCACAAGCTTATCTGATAAGAACTGAAAATCTGGCACCTGAAACAAGTTGTTCATACAGATTATGGTGACAGTTTCCTCCATCAACTTACTACCATGAAACTATCAAGCGCTGATGTACGAATTCAGATTTCACACCAGTTCATAGATCTTAGGGGCATCAAAACAGGCATCATCGTCTTCCTCTCCAGTTGGCTCAGGTGCATCTCGGAGGAAGTCCACAAAATACGGCTCAGAATGAAGCTCTTGAACGAGGTTTGGGTCAACGTGCTCTTGGATGACACGACATACAGCCTTCTCAAACCAATCTCTGTCCTCAGAGCAAATAAACCTGCAACAAAGCAAAGTCTTAGAGTAATGCTTTCTTCCAACTTTTTGTTTTTTAACTTAAAAAAGGATTTTACCTGTCTGCTATCACCCTTGTACATTCACACTTGAAAAGAGCCAATAGGGTGGAGATGTCACCACACTCCTCTGCCTTAACGTTTAACATTCCCTGCCAGATCCTGGACAAGTCCCTCAAATTGAAAATGTAGTGGAACTTTGATGGTGTTGGAAGCATTTTGACCTTCAATGTGGTGTCATAAAACAAGTTAACAAACTTATCAATACCATATACCTATAATCAATTCCTATTATAAACTTCTCATCATATTCCAGGTAAGTACCTTTGTCCACTGCCAAACGATCCTCCCAGCAGACACTAGACATTTAACCATTGCTGATATGCTTGGCTGGAATGCCCTGCATTCATGGAAATATCCAGAGCCAATCACACCTGCACAAAAAGAACATGAAGAAACCGTTAACTGTAAAATGAAAACTACAGTAATGGAAGCAGAACAAATGTGATTATTTTAGACCAACCTACCAAAGATCTTATCAATGGAGGTGTTGGCTGGCAGAGTGCAGTTGAAGACTGTAAACTGTCTCTTCAGTCTTTGTGGGATGTCATTTCTACCCCCACCAGGGTGGATCATGGCAGCCAGAATCTGTGCATCCTCAATCGTGGTGAAATCTCCTGGTTTATCCAGATTGTACATGCCAGTCATTTCCATCATCTGGCGGACTATCTCATTTGTGATCTGGTTGGATAGCCACATAAAGTAACTCATCAGATTAAAGCGACAGATAGACAGACAGATGTTCATTAAAAAAAAAAAAGAAAGCAACACCTGATCTCCCCATTCGTTGACAATAGGCATATTTATGTCATCGATGAAGATGGTCATCCTGCGTCCTCCTGGGGGTCCATAGGTGCTGCCAATCCTTTTCTCAATGTAACTTTCCACTGATCGCTGTGTACGAAGAAAGTTTTTGCAAACATGAACCAATGTAGGACTGTAAAAATTCAAGCACAAAAAACATTTTAAAATATCTTTTACCTGATACATCAAGGGCTCTGTGGCAGATGAGAAGTTCAGTGATTTGAACAGATCCGTCTCAGGATCGTATTTCTTTGCATAGCCTTTGATCATCACTGTCTTCGCTGTCCCTTGTTCACCAATAAGCAGTACGGCCTGTACATATAAAACATTTAGAGTTTAGACCAAAAGTAACATATTTTTAAGTATAAACATTATCTAAATATTCTTTTAAAAACCACAAGATCACCTTGTGTTGTTTGGCAATAGTCTCCAGCAAGAAAGAGGTTCTTGTGTTATCCACATTTGGAACAAGAATGGAGGTGTAGTCAGGCACATGGTCAGTTGGATAGACATATTCCTCCACAAGATTGTTCCAGTGACACCATTCACCTAAAACAAAAGTCGCCATTCTTTTTAGTCACATATAAACCCATTCTCATCCCATCGTTGTCAAAGCTGGCGATGTGCTGAACGTATGCACAATGGGTCCTTTCATGTCTGTGCTGTGGCGCACCACTCGAGGCAGTATCAGACATCTAAAGCAAATATTTCTAATACATCTTATTTCACAACAATTAACGACGTATAACTGATACTAAAGATTACTCTCAGGTGGGTATATGCAGTGCGAAGGGGTCTTAACAAAATCTCCGAATCTGATGCCTCTGGAATGAGACCAGATTCTGTAAACCCTGTTGAGGGTAGCAGGAGGCTGAAGCCTTTAACAGCTGCTATTGGTTAAGAAGGCAGGGACGCTAGAGCGTCCAACACAAGACTAATACAGAGACGGACAATCAGACACTCGCAACTACAGTGTAAGCCATGCAGATACAGGGAGGGCACACAAACCCCGCAATAATACCCTTTTTGCTGTGAAGTGCTAACTTAACCACCATGCCACCACATTCAAATGCTTGTTCACTTTAAACTATACAAAAAAAACATCAAATTGATGCTCTTTTACGTGTCAAATAACTGTACCGTTTGTGTTGACCATGTACTCAAATATAGTCTCTCCCGGCTTGGTTTGAGGCACATCAATTTCGCTTTCATGACCTCTCATGAAGACCTCCAGCTTGTCTCTGTCCTCTAATTCTAAAAGAGCTCCCAGACTCCACATCAGGCAAAAGACAAAGAGGCGCTCAAGGTGCTTGCTTCCAGCAAAGCCCTCTGTCTCCTTGGTTGGGAGGAGGCCCTCCAGCAGATTGACGGACTGAAGAAGGAACATAGTCAAACAATTCAGGCTTCGAGGCATCATCTGATTCTGTTTTTATTCTCAGTCTTTTTTTTTTTTTAAATACACACCTGTATTATGTAGTTACACTCCAAAAGCTCCATTTTGGGTTTAAGGTTTTGCCTCATATACATGTAAACATCCTCAAATGTCTTTTCATATAAACCGATGATGCTCTCTGCCTCTCTAGCAGGGCGCTTCTTGGCCCATCCCTGCAATACAAAAGCCAAGTTCTATCTAAGCACTGCTTACAAAGCATTGTTCTTTTTCAGGAAAAAAAAAGTCTTCAACACTTAGATATCACAAAAGTACCTGGAGGATGGGTAGCCAGCTGAGAGCTGAGGAGCTTATAAAAACCATTCCCACACGGGACACAGTAGCAGGGGAGGCATTATCCATGTTGTGCACCTCAAACACCAACTTGCAGGATGGTGACATGACGATGCGGTCACCATTAGCCAGGGTCAGTGTTTTGTTATCATCCAGGACTGAGTTGAGGTTCTCGATCCATATTGCATCAACGGGACCATCCAGCACAATCCAGATGACTTCCCCTGAAGAGTAAACCCGTCGAAGCAATTAAATGTTTGAGTTCTCCGGCAGCCTCTGGCACTTTGTCAGTCACTAATGAGCCGCTGTCCCACTACTGGATCAAAAGTGGGCGAGCCAGTGTGTGCCAAGGACAACAGCATCTCCACTGTCATTCCCAGAACTTAAAAGGGGCCTGTTTTGGGGTCCCGTAGGAACAGGAGCCTGGGATTTGCCCCAGCTGCTACCCTCGGACCAGACAAGGCTAAGTGTAGTTCCGTATGCGGTGGTGTCAATCTGAAAGGTGGGTTTACATGTCAGGGACGAGGTGCTTACGACCAAGGCAGCTCGGCGGGTCACCATTTTGTTTTGTTGTGTTTTGGTTACAACGCACTGTGCAGTAAACCATACTGGCTGTCTCATGTGACGTCTCATATTTTAGCTCTAAATATGCATGAACTGGCATCTATAGCTTAAGAAAAGTGCTCAGCTTCTGAGCTGACATTTTCATTGTCTTGTTGAAGCTGGGCAGTAATATCGTGCAGATGCAGTATTTAGCATCACATTAAAATTGCAACAACCTTTATATTGTGTTATACTGAATGTAATATGATAAAAATGTCTAAAGTACAATACTATGTATTGCTTAGATATTATTTAATACAATACCGTTTTCATTTGGACAGTTTTATATTTTTTCTTAGGATCTCATCTGTATTAATCACAAACACTTTCTTAGCTTAGATGTTGACAAAATGTTGGAATTACCCTTCTTAGCTTTGAGTGACCTCCGCCACAGTGTGGAAAAGATTCCATCAGTCCAATCATTAGTTGCTGCATCCAGACGACCAAACATCTGCGGAGCAGTGATTGCTTTGGGGTTCATGCGCATCTCTCTGTGTGGGGTTCCACATTCACTCAGTGATCTCATAAGAACGTTGATAACCGAGGTCTTCCCGGCCCCACTTGGGCCTAAAGTCATCAGCCCATGGCGCACTCGAGAAGACTCATAAAGCTGACCCAGACAGCAACAGTGATATACCAGTAAGAAAAGTACTTTCCAAAAGCTAACTTTATAATAATTATGCTAAACAACAATTTTAAGGCACCTGAACAAGCTTGAGGTTCCACGGTGGGTGGTTAACGAGACCGGCAAGCTCAACTTGATTAGCAACAGCAGCTTGAAGTTCAGTATATGTGCTGTTGTCCTGCTGGATACCAGGGAACAGGTCATTGATAAGACTAAGGAAGAGGGGCTCATCCTCATCCACCTGAAACACACAGATGGATTTTTTTATTCACAGCACTGTATCCAGTGTACAGAGTATACTTTCACACCCACAATTCAATACAATTCAATATATCACAGCTGTTGGTAAGAACTAAGTTTGTGTGATACCAGTTTGGACAGATTCATGTCACGAAGCACTCTCATGACAGTGCTGGACTCAGTGTCATCAGGTCGAGCTCTTTTACACGCCCCAAGTGTTCTCAACACAGACAGGATGTTCCTTAGTCCAAAGTCATAGTGGACCTGTCAAATAGCAGAGGTTATATGTCAGTAGTTCAATAACCAAACAAAATAGGACTTATGAAATGCTAACAAGATTCTCACCTGTTTTGTGAGTTGCTCCTCACAAAGTTTGTAAAGAACAAAGAATTTCTGTGCTAAGTTAACATTCTCATTGAATCCACAACTGGCTAGTTTGACTCTCATTATAATCTGTCGGAGACAAAAGTGTAGAGGGATGTGTTAGGACCACAGCAAAAAGAAAAACGTTTCTCTCCACAGAAAGAAGCCTTGACCCACCTGCCTGTCTGGCACCATCATGGACACTGTCCTGAACTGCACTTTTAGATTTTCAGGAAGTTCCTGACGGCCTGCATATCCTGGATTCTAGATACAGAGGCATGACATATCTTTGTATATACTGTATATCTAATGTTTTCCATCTAGTTTCAAGGAGTTTCTTTTAATAGGACTGTGTGTTTCCATGTCTTACCATGGTGATAAACAGGCCGAACTCTGGATTCAAGTTCACGCAGTCTCCGTCCGTAAAAATGAAAGTGCTTCTGTGTTTCTTTCGTGATGTCAGAACAATTGAGATCTGCTGAGCAGCAACGGAAAGCACTGGCAGGTCGATTCTGTTGAACTCATCGAAGCAGCCCCAGGACCCTGACTGTGCAAGGCCTGGAAAATAAAAACACAATAGGACATCACATAAATGAAACTGTACACCACTGCTCGATGACTTGTTTCATTGCCTAATGTACCTTTATATATCCTGCCGAGTCCTCTGAAGTCCATTTGGTCCGAGCAGTTGAAGACCACAACGTACTTGCCAAGGCAACGACCCATGTCTTTGGTGGTTTCAGTCTTACCGGTGCCGGCTGGCCCAGCAGGAGCTCCTCCCATACTCATGCCCAGAGCCTGGGCCAGTGTGATATAACACCTTTGTAGAAAAAAAAAACTGTTCTTGAATGCAACATAGGAATTAAAACCTACAAGCAAAGTTGACTTATTACAGCAAGTTGCTTATAAAAATCAATTTTCTCTTTTCTTGCCTGTCAGTCAGAGGGGTGATGACCAGCCGATCAGTACAGCCTAAGAACTCGTTCTGATAGATGAAGTCGACATTAGTTATGGATACAATGACTTTGTCCAGATCCTCCTTGAAGTAAAATCTGCTCTGCTTCAGCCATTCAAAGTCGCTGATACATTTCACACGCTTCTTTACCTGCAAACAAAGCGGAGCTTAACTCAAGTGTTTTACAGAAAGAAAAGAACAGACATTTACTGAAGAAAAAAACCTTACCAGGTCATTAAAAATGTCACTCTGGTGCACATGAATTGTGACAAGTGTTTCATATTTGACTCTGTCAAATTTGCTCAGGTCATAGGTGGTTTGTTTAATGAGCATGCTGAGTAGGTTGTGAAACCTCTTTTTCGTAAGAGGCATGATCTCCTTCTTATCGGCAGCGATTCTTAGGGCCTCTTCAGAATCTCTTGTCCAAAGCATCTGGATTCCTAACAAGCCCACCTTAAAACACACAAGGCAGAATAAAATGAATCTTGGGAACTCTATGAATATAGAAATCAATTATGATACCATCGTATCTCTCAAAACTACGGAAGCCCAGAGCGGACGTGGTACGTATAAACTTTTTTTTTGATGGTTTTCTCCAGATAACGAGATAATTATCTCGTTATCTGGAGAAAACGATTATTGTTTTCTGGAAATGATCGAAAACCATCAAACAAAAGTTTATACGTACCACGTCCGCTCTGGGCTTCCGTACAAAACTCCAAAGATATTCACACTTGTTATTTAAAAAACTTTTTTCCACAAAGGAGGAAAGTTGTGTCATAGATTTAGTACAAGACTGAAGCTGTGGAGAAAATCTATAACAAAAGCAAATATCACACAGTACAACCTGCTGGAGGTGCAAGCCATGGCGACCTGATAGATACTGGCTTGCATTAGAAATCAACCTGCTAAATGTATTTCCAAGCGGCCACAATGTTGTCTACTCACCTGTGCTTGATATTTGTCAAGGAAAGTGAGAAGGTCAAAGTCTTCATCGTTTATCTCTAGATCTGAAGCTCTGATGATGGAGTGTAAGGAGGCTTGCTGTTGCAGCAACAGCTCTCCAAGCCAGAGCTCCACAGCTCCCTGCGCCATGACACATTTGTCCAGCTGAAAGCAGAAATACACGTTTATCAAACTGCAATTATCAAAGACTTCTAAAAACCGAAGAATTGATACACCCAAGCAATGTTACAGATTAAACTACCAAAGATTAGAAATCTTTTTTTTTTTTTTTTCCATTTACACAAACTGTAAAAGGGATTTACAGCCCCAATTTCAATATAGTCGGGACACTCTGTTGAAATTAGGTCAAAGAAAACATAAAATGTTGAAAGTGAGACATTTTACTGTTTAATGAAATATTTTGAACTTGATGGTAGCAAAATGTCTCAAATAAGTTGGGAAGGGATCTGCAATAGGCTGGAAAAGCAAGTGCTACTAAAAGGAAACAGCTGGAGGAACGTGTAGCAGCTGGATATGACTGGGTATTGGAAAAGCCCCTTAAAGTAGCAGGGAGCAGGGGGTCAGCAACCTGCAAAAAAACTATGTCAACAAATGTTGGAGCAATTTCAGAACACTGTTCCTCAAAGTAGCACAATATTTCATTGTCTACTGCAGTGTTTTTCAAACCTGGTCCTCGGGGACCACTGCCCCGCATGTTTTAGAGGTTTCCTGCTCCAACACACCTGATTGAAATGATCAGCTCGTTATCAGGCAACTGCAGAGCTTGTACTGGTCTACAGTACAAAATATCATTCAAAGATTGATAGAATCTATCTATGTAGAATCTCTGTCGTCGTTGGGCCCTCAGGCAGCTCTGTATTACAAACTTTTTACAATAATTTTGTCATGGAAATCACTACATGTGCTCAGGAACACTTCCAGAAACCACTGTCTGTGAGAACAGCTTGCCTTGCCATGCACAAATGCAAGTAAGAAGCTCTATCATGCAAAGAAGAAACCTATGTGAATGCCATCCAGAAACGCTGCCATCTTCTCTGGACCATGGTTCATTTAGAGTGAACTGAGGAAAAGTGTAGAATTGTTTTGTCATTAGACAAATCAAAATTTAAAATTCTTTTTAGAAATCACAGACGCTGCGTCCTCCGGACAAAGAAGGAGTGGGACCATCCATGAGATTTGTAAATCACTGCATTCCGTTTTTAATTATACATTAAACAGTGGTCAAACCTTTTAGGAATTGGGGCTGTACAATGGAATATTTTTACATGTTGAGAAAACCAAAATGAATCAGTTAAACTCTTTAAAAGCACACGACATACCGGTAATTTCTCCCCTTCCTGTGAGAGAACGGCCAAAATCTTGTTATATTCCGTTGGATGAAACTCTGCTTCGTTGACATTGTCAAACACTCCAAGGAGATGAGACTGAAACACAATTGTATCAAAATTGACTTTTGTCAAGTGATAAAATGTCAACTTGAAAGTAATCCAAGTAAAACTTAAAGAGGTCATAGTGATTATTTGAATTTTCATTTTAAGACATCATGCAAACATTCAGATGTATGGCTGTAATTTATATTAATTAAAACAATAACTGAATACATAAATAAATGAATTTAAAAATGATATATATCTATATATAGGTATATGTATATCCATATATTCATAGTGACAACAATGTTCAAACTCATTCTAACCTGAATTGTATGAGAGTCGCTGGCTTGTCCAAGGATTTCCAAAAGAGATGGATCGGATACAAAGAAGAATCTTGGAAAAAGGAGCCTCTTCTTCTCAAGGTAACTGTTAAATTAGAAATACGTAACATCAACACCCACTGCACTGGTATAACAACAATCTATTTAATTCTGCACATCTTATTTTTTGAGTCAATCTAAAGTATTTGGACTAATGTTGTTCGTAAAGAATTACCCTGCAAGAGATTTCTGACAGAGCTCTAGCTGTTTCTGAAGCTCGGGTAGGTGATGCCCTAACATTGGGTCACCCACACAGCAGTCCACCACTTTTGGCACCTTCTGAGCACGCTGCATGACCTTAATCCAGGACTTGTCGATATCTTGAAAGCGTTTTGCCTCCTGTAATAGAAAAAAAAAGGGCAGTTTGAATTTTACTTAAGGAAGCATTCTAAGGTGTAGTTTTCCCCAGGATAGAAAGCATGAACTGCACCTGTGGGAGGTCTTTGGCGATGTCACCCCCAACAAACACAGCTTCCAAGTAGATCCACAAGTTTTGCACAATAACCCACTGTTCAATGACTTCCGATGATGTTGAAAGATTGGAGAGCCAATCCTGGATCTCTGTTTTGTAGTATGCACTGTACCTGTACAAAGCAGATAAGGACACAAGCTACTTAAAACTTTAAAGGTGTTGTAAAATGCTGTTGGTAAATGTCAAATCTGTTAAGAACAAGATAAGTTTATTTCTACTTCTTCCTCTTTAACTAAGTGCGTACATTCACTTTAGTTTAACAGACTTTCATTATATTGTTCCGGAGTTCAAGGCTCCTTAGGAACTGATTTAATCAGTGGAATGTAAATCTGAAGCTGTTGTTAACTTGTATTACCTGTTGCTTAGCAGTGAGCCCAGTACCATCAAGCTATCCTCCAGGATGGTAAGAATCTCTGCTGTCTCTGCCCCCTTCAGCATTAGTTCTCCTCTATCCTTGAATGTCATCAAACTAAGGGTCTGACCAGACCACAAGTCTTTTACCTGTGACAATTTGGCCTCAATATCCTTCTCTTTTACAGCAGATATGGAGATGTCCTATGAATGAAGAAAGCCAGGCTAAGGAGGTTAGACACATACAAAAAGAAGAAATATTGTTGCTAGAACTGTGGAATTAAATGTATTCAAACTTCCAGCGAACCTCAATATCATCCTTGTACTTCAGCAAAGGGGCTTCCATGATGTTCTTCAGCATAAAGGTTTTGGACTCCACCTCAAATTGGTGTCCAGTTAAGTCTCCAATCCGGTCCCAGTGTCTCCGCATCATGGATTTGTTTGCCATCAATTCCAGCAGCGGGCACGACTCATTGAAATCATCAATGGTCCTCTTTAGGTCAAGGAAGGCTTGCCAGTCCTTTAGTGCTTTGGGCAGCTTCCGGCACCTACAAATAGAGATGATAAACAATATATCTATCACAGGAATACAAAAGAAATCAAAAATACAATGCTGGCACAAAGCAGGTTGTAATGGCTCAGAAATACTCCACCTATTCTGAAATTCCACAAGTTCTGCATTGATCTTTTCAATGTCCACGTCTGTCCACAGGATTTTATAGTACCCACTGATCTTACTCATCACTGTATCATACAGGCCGTAGAGTTTCCGAAGCAGCTCAAGCTCTTTTCTAAAAAAAAAAAAGGAAAAATCCTTAAAAGATATTACAATCTTTGTTAGTTAATATTAATGGAATTTTCATTGATGGCTCTGATAGAAAGCTTTGTCAGGATAGTAACAAACTTCTTCTGGTGTAGAAAGTTATTCTCCGTAACAGGTAAGCCGAGAAGTTGCTCCCCAGAAGTATATGTGGTGAAATTTCTCCACAGTTCATCAAATCTAGCCTGAGTAAAAAGAACATTTTTTGGCAATAAAATTAGATTCAGCAAACGAGAAGAAAACTGCCATGTTTATAAAACCAAAACCAAAATTCAAATTAAATGTAATTTCACATTTTTGTACTGCTGTTTCATGTAGTTTGTAGTCTTTTGATTTGAATTTCTTTTCAATTTGTCTTTATAAGTCTCTATCAAAATAGATTATCTTCCACTCAAAATAAAGCTAAAGGCTTTTCTTCTTCTTCCTCACATGTTTTAAGCGTAAAACATTAACTGGAATATAGAACGGTGAGAGTGAGCAGTAATGGTACCTGAAAGGCTTGCAGCTGCCTGCTGGCTACTTGTGGAGGAATTCCTTCAACCATTGGGCCTTCCTGAAATGCAGGATCATATGAGCTGATAAGAACGTCTACATTTTTCCAAACACCCATAGAAACAAGGTCATTCACAGATTACTTACAGAGTCGTATTCTTCCTTAAAAGAGTAAACATCCTTCTCGAAAACAGCAACACATTCCACAAGGTTTCGTTTGAACTTGGGCTGCATGCAAACCAGCTCATCTTGCACTGATCTCTGAGAAAATCCGAGTTCAAAATTCATTATCGAAGCTTTGTTACAGAGGAACACATCATGAAAAAAATCATTTAAAGAAAAAAGCCTGAATGTCTTGATAGTACTAACAGCTTTAGACTGAAGTTGTGTGAAGAGATGCCTCAGATTGTACACTCCTTCTGCTTCTCTTTTGGTCACTTCTGCTTCATTTTTGGTCAATATTTCAAAGGCTTCCTGTAAACAACATTATTTCATGTTTCTTATCAGTCTGCAATGTTTGCAACTGTAAAGGTCAAAGAGGGAGCTCTGCTTAAGGTACTGTATATGTCTAAAAAAACGAATGACCGTCCTAGTCATACCTCAATAGAAATTAATGTCATATCAGTCTGAATTTCAGCATCTCGAAGCTTTGACAGGGTGCCCATGGCATGACGCACATCTTCCAGATTAGAAACAGAATGCGATACTTGTACAAGGTATTTGTTGATGTGTAAACTGATGTTAATCATTTTCTTCTTGTAATCCTCCTTCAAGTATCTGCAGATCAGTTTCTTCCAGGCTTTGGTCTCAGCCATCAATGCCTTCTTTAATAAACCTAAAAAAAGGAAAGAGAAAGAATTTCCCATGTAAAGCTTGAATCACTCCTTTAAAAGACCAAATTAAAAAAAAAAACTAGCAAAGGCTAACATGTGACGGTACAACCAATATCATGGGTTTTCCAATCAGCATTTACCCTGAAAAAGATTGTACACCCTCCTTCAGTTTTAAGGTTTAACAGATCATAATGGATAAATCCTCTGATCCTTACCAGGCCGTAGATACAGTGCCTTGTGAAAGTATTCGGCCCCCTTGAACATTTCAACCTTTTGCCACATTTCAGGCTTCAAACATAAAGATATAACATTTTATTTTTTTGTGAAGAATCAACAACAAGTGGGACACAATCGTGAAGTGGAATGAAATTTATTGGATGTGTCAAACTTTTTTAACAAATAAATAACTGAAAAGTGGGGCGTGCAATATTATTCGGCCCCTTTACTTTCAGTGCAGCAAACTCAGGCCACAGTTACACATAGCCGGGTATTTAGAGAAACGAATATTTCCCCCCCTCCGTTTTCAATAATAACATCGTGCACACAACATCGTTTTCAAAAAACTTGTCATTTACATCAACCCGCATAAAAGCGCGAATAAAGCCATGCAAGCCAATCAAAATCCTCAGAATCGAGGACTTTCCTCATGTGAAGGAGGAGGTAACGCGAGCAAATATCACAACAAAACTGAAGGCAATAAGAGGGAAATATAGACAGTCAGTGGATACTGGACGCAGGAGAGCCACGGAAAAGTGATGCTCCTCTATTTTGAACTGTGCGAGCAGGTTTGGGGTGGCAAATGCAATAAGGCCAGAATCGTTTGCACAAACGTAAAAATTAGTAGAACTTTAACATCATCCATGATAATCCTGATCAGTAGCCAAACAAACTGTAAACATAAGGCGCTCGCATGACGTTAAGCATTTTCTGGCGCATAATGTGACGTTTAAGAACCTAGAACGCCGTTTCTCCCAGTTGACACGGCAACACATAACCGGCGTTATCAGACATCTCCACTTTGGCCGGAGGTTTTAGAAATAATCGTTTTCTGTGATAAAAACGGGGTTTTGGTGTAAATGAGAGGCCAAACTGCAGGAAAATATCTGCGTCTTCCTATTGTGTAAACGGGGCCTCTCTCCAGAAGTTCAGTGAGGATCTCTGAATGATCCAATGTTGTCCCAAATGACTGATGATGATAAACAGAATCCACCTGTGTGTAATCAAGTCTCCGTAGAAATGCAGCTGCTCTGTGATAGTCTCAGGGTTCTGTTCAAAGCGCAGAGAGCATCATGAACACCAAGGAACACACCAGGCAGGTCCGAGATACTGTTGTGGAGAAGTTTAAAGCCGGATTTGGATACAAAAAGTAGGGATGGCCGGTGAAGCCTCATGAAGCTTCCACAGAGTTCATCTGATTGTGCCAGGAAATGAACCAAAGTTTCGGGGCTTTGAAACCACACAGAACAGTGGAATCTGGTGGTGCACCGCAAGTATCATCTGCTTCAACCAGCCTCATTGTCCTTGTTATACTTTAATATGTACAAAATAAAAAGCGTAAAAGAAAGAAAATTGTGATTTTATATGACAAGTGCTTGTGTTACATTGAAAGTGGCTAGTAGTTCTACTAGAACTACTAGCCACCGTACCTTGAAACCTTTATCTTCCACAATAGAAAATGGTTGCACATCCATAACAATCATATCCACCCACACAGAATCAAGCTTTTGCTTCCTTGACACTACAAAAATAAAATTCTGCATATCAAGAAAATAAACGCAGGGCAAACTTGTAAAATGCTGGATTCAAACTCATAACCTTTGGATGCAAAAGCCACTAAGCTAATCACTGAGCTATCAGTTAAGTGACTGCGTCAACCCACCATCTACATGATGTCTAGTTAAAGACATCATCCATAGCTAAGAATAATAGTACACTTTAGTTGTTTTAAATAATTCAGAAACACTTTGCGTAATTAACACACCTTTCTGTCAGAACACAGACAGAGAGGCGTTTGGTACACGGGACACAGCTGTGTAATAATGGCCGCAAGCGCTTTGTTTGTGATATGTGCTAAATAAACAAGTCCAAAATGAATGTATTGTCCTACATAACTTAGATTCTTAAATGTGCTGCCCCCTTATTTTAAGAAGAGAACTATATTAGCATGCATACCCATAATAATAATAAAGCTTATATTTACACTTGAAAAACAAAAACTAGCAAACATCTTACATCACACAATAGTATATTGTACAATAGTAGGGGTGGGCGGTATGGCCTAAAATGTATACCCCGGTAAAATTTGAGCCACTGACGGTATACGGTATATATCGCGGTATGGTACTTTTGTATATAAATTACAACAGAACAGTTTCTCAGTGGTTACCATAGCACCAAATAAACCCTTTCAATCAGGATGTTTGCAGCAATATTAAATTAAATTTATTGTGCAAAACAGAAAACACAGGAAATATAAAAAATATATACGTTATATTTATATTTAAAAAACAAGAAAAGGTACATTTCCTCGAATAAACTCTGTGAGAGAAAAGCCGCTGCCTCTTGGATAACGGAACTTTCATAGGCGCCTTCCACTTATTCAACATGCTCAAATATGCGTCATGTTTCAGACACCCCATTTGTGCATGTTAAACTGCTTGTTAATACGATGAGTGTTTTATTACTTTCCATGTCTTCCAAAAGAGAAAATAATCAGGATTTTGAGGATGTTACCGTTACACACCAGCTGAGACGCAGGGTAGCAAAACATTATGGGCGTGAAAACGAAACTTAGAAAATCGGCTCGGCGCATGCGCAAAACCACAAAGTAGCAAATCTCGACAAGTAGGAGAAATCGACAGAACACCGGCTTTGACTCGTTTCATATTCCGGAGCATGGTTACCCCGCAGGTGGTAAAACAAATTACTCGTGTTACCTTGTCTTGCGATTACTGTCGCACGGCATATCCAAGCGGATGTTCAAAACTTTGCATTACTGCCATCTACAGGACTCATGAGCTATTGCGGTATAAGGTATGGCAAAAAAATCTCTACCGTTGGTGAAAAATACCGCATAAGGTATGATACCGTGCATACCGCCTACCCCTATACAATAGTATCACCTTATTAGGAGAAACCAAGGTGAAGTGATCCCAAGCCACAAAACGTTTCTTGCCAGAAGCCATGGAAAAGAGCAATGAATTGAATTCAATTCTGACAGGGCAACAGAACTGGTTGGGAAACCAGTTTGGGATTCATTCTCCTTTTATAGAGAATAGCGCGCCCAAGTGTTCAAACGATGAGAGACCTCTGAACCGTGGTTCCACCAAACAATGCATTCGGCGCTTCGGACGTCATCAATCACGTGATTAGCGCCATTTCATACACGCCCCGGAACATTGTGCCGAACCACTTTGCTTCACGAAGATGAAACGAGCGCCGAAGCGTCCGTGTCAAACGAGCCATCCCTAACAAAAAGATTTCCCAAGCTTCCCAAGGAGCACTGTGCAAGCAATCATACTGAAATGAAAGGAGTATCAGACCACTGCAAATCTACCAAGACCCGGCCGTCCCTCTAAACTTTCATCTGGAACAAGGAGAAGACTGATCAGAGATGCAGCCAAGAGGCCCATGATCACTCTGGATGAACTGCAGAGATCTACAGCTGAGGTGGGAGAGTCTGTCCATAGGACAACAATCACACGTACACTGCACAAATCTGGCCTTTATGGAAGAGTGGTAAGAAGAAAGCCATTTCACAAAGATATCCATAAAAAGTGTTGTTTAAAGTTTGCCACAAGCCACCTGGGAGACACACCAAACATGTGGAAGAAGGTGCTCTGGTCAGATGAAACCAAAATCCAACTGTTTGGCCACAATGCAAAACGATATGTTTGGCGTAAAAGCAACACAGCTCATCACCCTGAACACACCATCCCCACTGTCAAACATGGTGGTGGCAGCATCATGGTTTGGGCCGGCTTTTTGTCAGCAGGGACAGGGAGGATGGTCAAAATTGATGGGAAGATGGATGGGGCCAAATACAGGACCATTCTGGAAGAAAACCTGTTGGAGTTTGCAAGAGACCTGAGACTGGGACGGAGATTTATCTTCCAACAAGACAATGATCCAAAACATAAAGCCAAATCTACAATGGAATGGTTCACAAATAAACGTATCTAGGTGTTGGAATGGCCAAGTCAAAGTCCAGACCTGAATCCAATCGAGAATCTGTGGAAAGAGCTGAAGACTGCTGTTCACAAACGCTCTCCATCCAACCTCACTGAGTTCGAGCTGTTTTGCAAGGAAGAATGGGCAAGAATTTCAGTCTCTCAATGTGCAAAACTGATAGAGACATACCCCAAGCAACTTGCAGCTGTAATTGCAGCTAAAGGCGGTGCAGTTTTTTATTTGTTAAAAACGTTTGACACATTGAAATTAGTTTCATTCCACTTCACGATTGTGTCCCACTTGTTGTTTTCTTCACAAAAAAAATACATTTTCTATCTTTGTGTGAAGCCTGAAATGTGGCAAAAGGTTGAAAAGTTCAAGGGACCGAATACTTTCGCAAGGCAGCATAGAAGTAAAAAAGAAAAAAAAAAACAACAGCTTACCTGTTGAAAGTTCAGTAGACCCAAAAACAATCTCAGGCTTGATAGCATCAATGTCTTGCTCAACTGAGTCGTAGTACTGGATTTCAGATTTAATCTGAATCAGGGATGGATTGCTACCCATAAATTCCTGTAAAAAAAAAAAAATGAAGACAATTAAACCGTTATCATTATAGGGGAAAAAACAGCCAACATGTCTTCTAGGGAAAACAAACCTGGACTTTGAGGTTCCTGTCCACATTCCAAATCACCCTGAAAGGATCGAAATGCTTCAAAACGTCACTTGCTTGTTCCTTCTGGGAGCTGATTGCAGTTTTCAGATCGACCACAACTTTTTTAATGTCCCTGTGTTCAAAAACACTCTGGAAGAAATTGTTGCCTTTTGTGATGAAAATAGGACAAAAAAAAAGGGAAAATAAATTAATTTAAACACAGTTTTAACCAAACGTTGATCTTGACAATTTCATGAACAAAACCAATCCTGTTCAAATGATTGTTTTACTTATCAGACACCTGATTGTCAGATGAAAACAGTAAGCTATTTTGACAATGTCTGTTGTGGGATTTCATTTTTAAAGCAGTATTTGTGCAGCCATTGTATTGTTAAAAGTTACATTTTACGCAGGATAACAGCTTTTTGGGGGATTTAGGTTGCTTGTTGACTGCTGATAAGCTGCATCTTTATACGGTCATTTTCTGGTGGAAACTATAGCAATTGACCTTGTTATCCCATGGAAAGTAGTTTTGTTATCCTCAGATAAAAGTAGAATAAACTCATGATCTCGTGATAATGTCGTCACAATAACTAATTGCAGCCAAGGCCCCTCGCTCCTGTTTACACACACAAGTCAGTGCACTTGAAACATCTTCACAGACTTCTGCATGCTCGTATCTAACAACTTAAAAAATGTATGATATTAAAACTAATATAATACATGAAAGTTTAAATGAAATAATCCTAATTATAACTGATCAAATGACAATTTATGGGAGATCCCCATTTGCGGACTTGTTTTATCAGGTGTCTGCTGTCATGTATGTGCATGCTGACAGTTAGTAACCTTTGTTCTGTGTGTCATCTTGACTGTACTCCTTCTGCCAAGCAACACCCTTGCTAACCTCCAACACACAGTCAATAAGTTGATTTATGGCCTGTTGGATCTCATCTACATTGGGAATCATTACCTGAGGACAAATATCAGACATAGTAGCAACATTGTAGTGCTTGACGAGACAGGCAAAGAATTAAAGATAATGTATTTCCCCTGACCATAAACCATTGTAGCGAATGAAAATCATCCAACCATGAGTAGAAAGAAAACAATAACTCACCATATTGGGTTTGTCCAGTTGGGCTTCAGACTGAATCAGTGGGACCACCTTCGGCTTAATCTTTGCCCTCTGGTAAGTGCTAAAATACACATTTATTGATTTTACTCTTTCAGAGGTTATTTCCTTTCTTTGTGATACTGTTCTTCTTATTTAAACCCAGAAATACTCACTTGGTGCCACAAATTCTCCTTTTAAGGATCTCCAGGGATAACTTGGTGCTTTTGACAAGTGCATCGAATACCTTTGTACTGAAGAGTTCATAAAGCTTCTTAAACTCCTGAAATGAGGATTTTTTATTTGAGGCATTAATGCCTGTGTTGGCACACAACAGTTTATAGAAAAGACATGTTTTGCAGTTGGTATCCAATCATACCTTTTCGAACTTGATCTGTTTATCTTTCAATGGACCCTCTAAAAGCCTCTTGCTCTCTCTTGAGAAGGTCACACTCCTCCCTGAAATTTATATATATATGTATAAAAAAAGCTGAGATGCTAATTATACGAAAAGAAAAGTCATTTACATTTGTGCTACACACCTTGAACAGGTTCCTCCACAATCTTGGTGCCTTTTGGTTCATAAATAGCACTTAACACATTACCCAACTCCATAACAGCTCCTTTAACATAACTGCATTTGTAATCCAGTGTCTTTGCCCACTCCTTACAACGGTTCTGAAAAACAAAAGAGGAATAGTTGCACTACGAGCGTTTCAATGAAACAGAATTCAGAGTTCATTGGAAAACTCAAAAGTTTACTCAAACCACGACATCGAGCCTTTGCTCTTTGACAAAGTAATGATTGTTTCAAACTCACGTAATGGATGAAAAACACTTTAACTTCCCTTAATGGATATGGAGAATAAAAATAAGATGGTCATGCCTTATTGTGGTCAACCAGCTGCTGCAGCAAAGATGCACGGCCTTCTGGGAGCTCTATCAGAACAGTCTCAGACATGTCTTTGAGGACATCATCAATTTGTATCTTACAAATATCCTGCACCTGAAAAAGAAAGTGGCATCTAGAAGCGTGGCTTTTGTCCAAGAGAGCTGTCACACCAACCCAAACATATCTGAACAATGTGACATTTAACCTGATGTTGATACTTTTCAGTATCAGTAGAATTTTTATTCATCAACAAACCTTTTTTACAAGATTTTGGAGCTCAGACAGAGCAGTTTCAACATTTTGAAAGAACTTGTCCAGGAGGAGGGAAGACCAGGTCAGCAGCACCGAACCGTGTCGAAGTGCAGATTCCACCTGGACATTTTAAGGATGTAGAATTACAATCAAAAGCTCTTCAGGACACGTCTGCTCGAGACATTTCTCAAATCGGCAAAACCCCTTCCCACTGCCTACAGCAGGGTTCACATTCATCAAGTAACAATTTCCCACTAAAGAAGACGGACCACCTGCCGTACACACGGTATGAAAAGCTTACGTTTTTTATTTTTGAAGCCATCAAACTGTTGAAGTCTGCGGGTATGCTCTCACAAGTGGATTCAAAATCTTCCAGAATGGTCTATAAAAAGGCATACAGGTCAAATTCTCTTAAGTTAAACAATCCCGTAAAAAAAATGTAAATCCCGGTTTACCTTTAGTCTGAGGTGATGGGCATTTATTTTGCTTTCCATCTTGATAAGAAGCGAAGCCTGCGTTGGAACCTTATGCCCCATTTTCAACAAACACTTAGCCTCCCGAATGACTTCGGTTATTTTAGGGTCAAAGTTGACGACTAATTTTCCAGTATTTGGGTGGCGAACCAGCAGGGTAATGTTCAAGACTGTTATACGGAACAGAGAAAGCTCGTTTTAACAGTGTGCAATAATGGAATCGACAGGGGCTGTTTTCTGCCATTAGTGTCAAATTATGACATCAGAACAAGAGAACCAACCGTGATCTAGTTTGGAAACTTTCTCCATCCACGTTTCGTGTTGAAGAAGCTCAAACTCGACCAACATAGCTGCAGTCCCATTGTACATTCTGACCACATCTTGTCCCACGGGACTACATAGGATGTCCGAGTTTTCCTGCAAAGGAAGGGAGATTTGATCGTCGTTAAAATGTCACTGTGAAGTATAACTGTAAAGTTGTTTTGCTGATAGAAACTGTGTCTCACTTTCATGTACAATATCGGCTCCTCTATCTTTTTATAGAGGTGTCTGACCCAACCAATCCTGCCAGCCACTGGTGGCATATTTCTGGATAATGGAATGTCATCCTTCTGATTGTCAAAGACCTGCAAATGAAGTTTACAAAACATACTAAAATCATTAACAGTTTTCTTCCATTTTCAATTCAAAATGTTTCACTCATCTGAAGATTTCTTTCAGCTTAATACGTTTAATAAGGTTTATTGTTTGGTATCTAAGCCCAAGCAAACTGAATACCTTTTTCACAAACTCCACCTCTGAAGCAAAGTGCTGAAGAATAACACCCAAAATGTTGGAAATGTGAGTTGCAAGACAGGGAAGGTTCAGCTTCTGAAAACTATCAAAACAAATTTCATAGATTGCTTATATTTTTTCCTTTTAATGCCACAGTTAGAATAGAGTCTTCATGTCATACTTCCAAATTCTGCAAATTGTACTGACCGCTGTAGCAGGCAAAGAGCTTGCTGAGATGAGATGATGTTTGAGAAGTACGAACACATAAATGCCTGGAGCTGACTCTGTGGAAAAGGACAAGATTGTGGGGATACTCTGAGAATACAACGTCAATATTATTTTCTTTTTTCAGCTTCAAGCTGTGTCGATACAAGCAGTAGATCCTCATTCCTCAGAGATTCTACAATCTTACTAGTCCTTCTTTCTGTTCCTAAACGTGTAATTCTTTTAAGTGTGGCCATGTGTGAATGCAACGGCTGTTTGGAGTAAATGAGTGTTGCTGTGATGTTGCACGTATGAACCTGTTCCCAACTTTCACTAAAGATCTTCATCTGGTTGAGGCTTCCTGAAAAAATGAGCTTGAACCAACATTTGGGTACAAGCTGTAGATTACACTTACCTCAATGTGGCTCATTTGAGCCATGAACTTCACAAAATCAGTTTCAAATTCAGTCGTCCTCGGGGACAACATGTCATACTTCTTCCTTTTCAGATTCATGGACACAGTGTGGAATTGTCTGGCTGATTTCTCAATGCCTTCAATGTTTGACTTTTCAAGAGATTCAAATGTCTTGAACACTGTGATTATTTTCTTGATCTACAAAAGACAATATTCGTCGTCACATTGCAAGGCCTTATGATAGAAGTGGGATGGAGATTTAAGAGAATGAACAAAGACAACACCTTTTCAAGTTGCTTGCAGAAGCTCTCAAACTTGCAAAAAATCTGCATCTCTGAAACCTCAAGGAATGTTTTCCCAGTTTCTTCCATTACTTGTACCTTTTTTTTCTGGAAACAGGTCTGATACTCCTGATATAAGCATGTACAGACCTGCCAAAGATAAAAGAAACATGATGACAGCTACAGTCTACTGATGTCAAAATGTGTAATCTTAAGCCTTGGTAATAATAACCCAAATGTTTAGTAATATCAGCTTCAGTCACCTGCATTTTTCTGATGAGTTTTTCAGCATCTTGATCCCATATAAGACAACTGCCATCGTCAGTAATGTAGGATCTGCATGCTGTGACCATCTGATTTGTGATCTGGAAAAGTGGTCAGTTGTGTGGCTACAGTTTTACAAAGGGAGCTGGATCCTTGCACTGCGTCTTCTCATGAAAGTTACGTTTTCCGGTGACAACTTAAATATTTCAGAAACTGAACACACTTCACTTACTTTGACAAGCAGCGCAGACATCTTTTCGCTTGTATTGTAATATAGTGAAACACGGTAAATCATGTGAATGGCACTGATGACCTTCGGCACATTTTCTGTCATGGAAACCTGAAATCACATTTCATGATTTAGGAGGATCAATGAAGATGAATTATCATCTATTTCTACACTTAAGTTTGCCAAACTTGCAAACTTTTTACTAATTCTTTGTTAAAAAAAATGTATATAAGTTGTCTAAATAATGGCTGCCTGGATAGTACAAAACAATGTAATAAGGACATATTAATTCAGTGTTACCAAACACAAACTATTCATTAGAATCAAACTGTTAAATGTACATACGGGGTCACTGTTGTACAGAGGATGTAAGACTTTCTCAAGTGTTGACAAGAATTTGAAATTGTCTTTTGCCTCATTGACACGATATGTTATCCTCGTGTCGAGATCCCGCCACACCTGCACGGGTACAAGACTGCGTTAATAGGAATCCATTGATTGATTTAATAAATCTAGTCATTCACAAATGATCTTAGCATAGGATTTTATCAGAATACATGAAATAATTCAGGACTAGGCTCAGATGTGACACCAACACTTTCCAGTGAAATGAAACAGTGCCTACTCAGCATCATCTTAATGCAGAACGGCTACATACTGTACTGTGTTAACAAATAATCATTTCCAAAAACTATTTTTTTCATACATCTGTGAAGATCACCTACATGCAGTGAACACTGAATCCATGATCATTGCAAGCTATCCAACGTCGATATCTTCTACATTGCAATTTTCAGGCATTTGTCATGATTTATGTATCACAGACTGTTTTTAATTTCTCTTTACATGCAGCAAACCTTAACTACATACACTAAAACTGATACAAAGTGAAAATGTTCAATAGCTTTGGTATTACTCTGTGTACATTGAACACTTGTGTCAGTACCTTCATTATTTTGGAATGGTTGAGATGGAGCACCATCACCACCGCCTTACACTCTGGGCTTTTGATGTGATCGATGATAGAGTTGTACTGTAAAGACATTCGTTTCCAGTGTTCTAACTCACTCAGTGGTCCGGCAGAATCATCCTCTTTCCTCAACAAATCACTCTCCATCAGGACCTGATGACAATGGATACATCACCAACATCACCATTAAGCTTTGCTGTCTGAGCAATCCTATCATATTCCCAATCTTCCATAACTATCTGATCCATCTTGGCCTGATGTCACCATCTCTAACCAATGAGCTTTGTGCCCATCACAGTCATCGCAAATTCATTTTTAGCATTTAACAGCACAAATTAAGGTTGTTGGATCAAATATAATCTCTGAAATCTACCAACCTGCTCGATTTGTTTGCACCATTGCATCAGAATTTCTTCCAGCCGTTGCACCATGTCAAAGTTGGCAGCCGCAGCTTTCATATCATCCAGACAGGCCAGTTTAGACAAGTCAATATCTGTGACTGTTTTCAGATGAACGACGCTCTCATTGCTCCTCTGGATATCTGAAGTATAAATAAGACAAAGTACAAAATCATCAGTACTGGTTACAAACCATCTTTTGGTTACAGTATTGCTTGTTATTGTGTACTTCAACATAAGATGGTTTTAAATCAGTTGAGTAAGATTTGCCCGAGAGATGGAGCTTAAAGTTACAATCTTTCTAAAGAGCCACCCTCCAATAACTTATTCACATTCAGTTGGCAATAAATGTGAAACATTCTTACCATCTAAAGAGTTCAAAAAATGTTTAAAGGAATAGAAGAAGTTCTTTTTAAGTTTTGCTCCATGTCTAGACTTGTCTACAGCTCCCCAGTTCTGTCCTGTAGTAAGGGCTGGAAGCAGTGCATCGTAGGAATCCCTTATTCCTTTCAGGAGGCCATCCCTGGCATCAATCATTGAGAAAAAGATTTCCTGCAAGGCATCAAGAAAAGACAACCCATCACTTAATGAAATCCGAAGCAGAAAACATTTCAACTGTGAGGGAGAAACATGATTTGGTTTGAGATGTTAGGGTTCTCATGAAAATGTGCTCTTGCTTCGAACTACTGACTGACATTACATCAGCTGTGCCAAACTTTGGTACCTGATAATGCATCTGGTTGAGATAGCAGAGCACACAAATATAGAGAGCGTGATTTCTGTAAATCACGTAAAGAACATAAACCACTTCATTTGAAAAAGTAACAAGCAATCAGCTCTGTAAATTCATATGAATTGACCCCACAGAGGTTGAAAAAAGAAACGTTCAGATTATAAACCAACGGCCAAAACGCACAGCAGCTCACACCTCACATCTGGGCAACAGGAAAAACCAGAGCAGACTAAAAATGAATGTAAACGTGTCAGTCCAAGGGAATGAAATCAAACTTCTCAAAGCCAGACTAATATACGCAGATAATGCAGTTGGGAGTCGAATCCATCCTGCATGTATACACTCAACTAGACTTAATATATTCTCAGCGCTTCACAGATCTTATCCAGGAAAAAGGTAGAGAAGAGGAGGGCAACAAAAAAGAAGAATCACAAGGAGATGCATGCATTTGTAAAAACAAGTAGACCGTCCACATCAAAGTCCGCCATCTTTTTACATAAGAAGCCCCCTCCCACGCTCAAGACGAGAAACAAGTTTGAAGCCAACACAGCACACCATGTCGGTGAGTCGTTACTCTGTAAACGGTGTTTCCGTAGATCAAAGGCTCCTCAGTAAACAGCCATTTTTTGTACGGTGGGGTGTTTGTCTGTGGAGGTTTTACTGCTCGCGTTAGTTTAACATAGTCATCAAATAACGTTGTGGAGCACATAACATTAGCTAACTGCTAATAATGCATTAAACTCCTAACATAACCTTAGTAAAGTAAAATATGTTTGGTTTTAATCCTTAGGTTAAAAAGACCAACAAATGAATAACTTTAAAGGGGAACTCCGGGGCATTTGAAGCGTGTTTCCATTGCTAGAGGTTGTCAAATAATGCTAGTATGACACAGAGAGGTGCGTATCTGCGCTCCCTGTGTGGAGATTGCTCTGTCCGCACAGCATGTCATGCGAGGCTAATACGTGGTGGCTAAGGGGCAAGCGCTAACCCTTCCACGTAAAACAACAACTTGCACACTGCAGAAACGTCACACCTCTTTATAACCCATCCGACACTGCGTTCAAGTATTTAAAACATTACAACAATATTACTGGGCATGTATTGTTGTAATGTTTTAAATACTTGAACGCAGTTTTTCTAGAGAATATAATTGTTTTGTATATGGGATTATCCTCCATCGACTCTTCTGGGCTTTCACATGCGCGAGCCTACAACCAGCCGGTGAGTTACATGCTGTTTATACAGTTGTTTTGTAACCTCCCCATGCCAGTAATGTGAGAACCATGCATATGGTTTTGATGGTAAGGCTTGTGACTTTATTGTCGGATGGGTTATAAAGTGGTGTGACGTTTCTGCAGTGTGCAAGTTGTTGTTTTACGTGGAAGGGTTAGCGCTTGCCCCTTAGCCACCACGTATTAGCCTCGCATGACATGCTGTGCGGACAGAGCAATCTCCACACAGGGAGCGCAGATACGCACCTCTCTGTGTCATACTATCATTATTTGACAACCTCTAGCAATGGAAACACGCTTCAAATGCCCCGGAGTTCCCCTTTAAGAACATTGTGCATTATCAAAGATCACTTCGCCATCCTAAATGGCTTGTGTATAAACAGTGTTTATTAGTGAATTAACTTTTTTATTAGAGATTCTCTTTGTATGACAATAACTGGACGTGACAGCTGTAACAATGTTATTATTGTGATGTAATACGTTGCTACACACACTGCCATGAGGTGAGCTGCTCAGGGAGGGAACCCGGAGGTTTAAGGAAGATGCTAAGCTAAGACGTAGCTGTGCCATTTTTATCTTTTGTCTTGTTCAATAAAGTTTCCAGAAGCAAGGGTAACACTTTAATCATCAAGTTTGTATAGAGTAGTGATAAAGAATAAGCTGAAACAAAAGCTTTTCTATAAAGTGATTACATCTTTTGATATGACACATAACACAAGAATAAATACTTAACAATTACTGAGACACGCCACCTTTGACCTTACCTCGTGTATGTTTTCTGGGTTCACAGGAATGTCCACTCTGGTCCGTGTGAAGGAGCAGCAGATCCCTGTGAGGCACGTTTTTGCTAAATTGGCTAAAAACAGCCTCATTGCTTTGCCCCCTTTGCTTGGTCCAGGATATACGCGCCCACATTCTGAAATCAAATCCAAATGGTTTTGTAAGAGATGAAAAAACATTCCAGTTCATAATGTTGTGTGGAATATCTGGGTCTTTATCATGCAAGATAATCAATCAAATTTGATTAGAAGACTTTCCCTAAAATTGTATCATCTATCGGTATTTCAGTTTTTCGAAAATAGGACGTTTTTCCTATTTTACTTCAAAAAAAATACTAGTATATAAAACCCGGCATAACAGCTGTCAAACGGAAAAAATTTCAATTAAAATAAGCATGGACAGTCTTTCCAATTGAAGACTTTCCAGATTTCTTCATACCTATTCCTGGGACTTCGGACTCCTGATACACAAACGAAATGGTTTTGCTGCCCCCCGAGGCGAAGAAATGATCAAAAGCGAGCAGCTAGTCAGCAAGAAAAAAGGAAGAACACAAAAACATTATTAATCATTGCATCATATTACGATGCAAGTATAAAACAACCAAAAACAAAACATAACCTTGGAACGAAACGTTTAGAAAGCATCACACCAAACTGAAGAAAAAGCCACAAAAATAACGCGTTATGAATCAATCCCACAAAACCTCAGCTGATCACCTGACTTCTGATTTGTGTTGGTGAGATATTTCTGCTTTTGATAGCATTAGTACCAGTTTGGAGTCACACTGAGGAGGAACTTACTGAAGGAGAATCCAAAACAAATTCCTCCACCTCTGTTGGTGCCAAAGACAGCCGGTCAGCCAGGATGTCAATCATGTACTTGTGTGCAGGGGTGAGCAGCTTTTTCCTCTCTTCTCTTGCCTGCTTATGTTTGGCCTGAAGGAAGACAAGAGTCGGAAATAGTGTAGAAGTGTATTTGCTCTACGTAACTAGAGCTGTCTCTCAACGAATAAGCTGAATCAAATGGGCTGCTTTAATTCTGAAAAGAAACAACTGAAACTTACCTGAGACACACACTTGTTTGCTTTTGGATTGGGTGTGTCCATCATAACGATGTCTGGAAGGGAGAATCACCCCTTAAGCCGTAATACTCAACGGTTCCCTTTATTCCCTCTGAGAAAACACTATTAGCCACTAATGTTGTTGATTTATCAACTTTTTCCTGTAATTCAGTAAATAAAATGCATACAGTGACATCAACAGTCTCCTCAGTTCCTAAGCGCTGGATGTGCAACATCTGATCCATGTTTCAAACATTTTTAAAAGTAATTCCTTCAAATTCAAAGGAGCAGGTAATTACAAAAAAATGTTTTTATTGTGTTTCTATATTATTTAAACTTACTTTGGTGAGGTTCCTGATCAATTTGAGCATGAATAAACGCTAATTATTTTTCTTTCTAGCTGATAAGGTATGTTAGCTCAACCGTTACGTCTCAGTTTATGTTGTTTGTTCATTCACTTTTTCAAGTTTGATATTCTGCTCTTACCGAAACTTTATCATCCGACGTATTTGTAGCTTCCAATGTTCAGCTTTTCTTCTTGTGTCGTTTCTGAGTTTCTGAATTATTGGACCATGGAAATATTTTTCTCCAGCCGTTGAGAACTGCTACTGATTCCAAACGTTTATTTAACCGTTTTTTTGGTTTTGTTTTTTTTAACTTCCTTTTAAACGTTGAGATGTCACGACCGTTGGCGCGTGGATGACGTAGGACTGTTGGATGAGCTAACGTTTTAATAATTAGCTCTCACACTCTGTTTTTAATGGGTTGCTTAAGAATTACAAGTATATGTCCAAGATTTTTTTTTTTCCTGAGCCATTACCCAAATTTTGTTCACAGTAAAGTTTTGTTTTGATTGTCAAGAGCTACCACACGCAGTGTGGTGTACAGTAATGGGACAAAAACATTTATTTGAATGTCAGCTGATGAAATTTTTATTGTCACAGTCAAAACAATAAATAGATAAATGTGATGATAAAGAATGAATAAAGGGTTGTTTTAAGTTAAAGTTGTAGACAAGAATGACCTCTAGTATCTGTCATTATGGCTGTGAACCTGAAGAACCCTCTGGCTGAAGTCCTTCCATTGTCAGTGTAAAGCAGGGGTAGGCAATTAGTGGCCCGCCATCAATTATATCTGGCCCGCAAGATGGAATTTTTGAAATATGATTTTTGAAAGATATTTTTCAAACCTCATGTTTTATCGCCTGTTTCATGAGAGATGCCAGGAGATGCAACATTCAGCCTAATAACAGTGTATAGAAGAAAAAAATGTTTTAAATTAAAAAAAATGAAATGCATTTATGTAAATCCACAATAGAAAAACATGGCCATGGCCCGTAATACCATTGTCAGAAAAAAATTGGCCCAGGTCCAAACTTAATTGCCGACCCCTGGTGTAAAGTGTGTGTATTTATTGGACGGGGGGGGGGGGGGGGGGGGGCAACTAGTGCATAGCCTTTGAGGACAAAGAGATACATATTTCTAGGTACCAAACTCGGCAAAATGTCTTCCGTCACAATTTGACCTTCTCCTTACACAGGCCTGTGACAGGCCAAGTTTTAAGAGGTATTATCAAATCCCACATAGCCTGTCCCTTATTCTTGAATGGATAGACTCTATGGTTTAGCGCAACTGCTCTGCAGAAAAATCAACAACAACTTTGTAGTCTTGTTTCAAAATAGACATAAGAATCAGCACCCTCAAAGCAGCGTTCCCAGAGCCTTCATACTCTTAAGGCTGTTCAAGGGCACACAGCCTCGTGTCTTTTGGTCATATTCCCATCCACACAACCAGCAACCTCAAACTGAAAGTTATTTTGATGTGAAAAATAATTCTAAAATCAATCTTTAATGAGCTTTCGGTCTTGATAAAAATGATGGTGCACTTGCACTCAGTGTACATTGAAAGATAGCCCATATTAAAGCTTTGTGTGTTGTTTCATTCACTTGAGGATTTACTAAGTTGATTCAGTGTCACAAAAGGTTGTGTGTAACTGTTGTTGGAATCTATGGCCAGGAGGGGGGAGCAGAGAGCAGAAAAGCAAGACTGAGATATACAAGGAACTGACTCTGGAAGACAAGAAGAACATGAAAACAAAAACAAATAAGCATAAAACAAAGACAAACTTAACAAAACCTAACACAGAACTTGCTTGTTTGCTTGGGCACATCTATTCAAATAGTTGAGTCATTCTGCTGAGTGTATTTATACAGTGCAGTATACAAACATGAATTTCTAATTTTCAGTGAGTATGACTCTCAGTGACTATTGTGTTGCCTGCAATATGAGGAGAGAGAGCCTACAAATACTGAATAATTCATCATTCTATTACTAACTCGGTCGGCCCCTGAGTTAATTATCTGCTGTTTGATAGCTCCCTCGATACTTTGCTCACAGCATTAGTAGGAACAAAGAATCGTTCCAGTAACACTGTTAATCCATGAAAGACATGTCACGGGCTGACAGCCAGTCACTCTAATGTGTGAGATTAATGTTGAAGCAAAGGTAACATTGAACTCAAACACTGCCCTGCTGATCTGGAACACAGCCTCCAAGCGATGCTTGCACAGAATCATGGGCCAGATGTGATAATATGCTTTTCTTTTCCATAAAGTATCATTTTTCTTCACTAAAGATGCACAGTGTGCAGATCAGTGGAAGCTTTAAAGGTGATTCACTATCACAAATCAATTCAAACCAAGCTATTCACACTCCTGCATGACTTTCTTTCTTTCTTTTGACCAGATATTTTACGGAGAGAAATATCTTAAACAAAAACAACAGACAAGTACATTTTGAATGTCTTTTACCAGATCAGACTAAACAAAAAAATTCTATGTAGCTTTAACTAACACAGAGAATGCAGAACCTTTTCATGTCTAAAACTGTTTGAAATCATATCAAAAACTTGCTTTTTCTCACTTTAGTAAATGTTGAGCACTATGTTTAACACTTTTTTCATGTCTTATGTAGATCCTGGTTGTAAATAGAACACATTATGTATATCATTTTATAGAATAAAAACACAAGAACACAAGCATACTGTGACAAACATTGAGACTCCTGCCACCAAATACAACATTTTGTTGTAAAAGATCTGTGCCAACACTGATGTTCAAGTTTATATCTGAAATGTTTAACTTTGTTTGGGTAGTTCATTGAGATTAGTTTGGTGTCCATAATTTGTCATTATTGTCTTCAGAGTTTAGAAGTACATCAAAAACCATTCGGACATGATGCAGTATACTACATGCATGCTTTTGCCTCTGATAAATATGAGTTCTTATCCATTTACAGTGAAAGCTTAAGATATTACCTCCTAAATGTAATTTTCTCTTTCTTAATTTAGGCTTTTCTCATTTCTTGAGATGATTTGGAATAAAATACTCTTGTTGATATGTTTATATTTTCCAGAAAACCCCTCAGGTTTTAAATTGCTCAGATATGAATAGCTTAGAAAGCCTGACATGCAGTTTATAGAAATTTCAGTGTCTGAGGAAGCAAACAGACAATAGGTTACAGAGGTTGAGTTAACAGGTAATCAACATTGTCTAAAATGGCTCTTCTAACTTTGCGCAAATGTTTAAACAGAGCTGTCATAAAGTGATGAAAGACACAGCTTCCCATGACAGTTTAGTTGTCTTTTTATTACTCTGGTTATTCAATAATCAATTGCTTGCGTGCACTGCATGTGTGCTCAGAATTGTTTGGGAATTAAAATATCTGAAAAACGCGCAGGCATGAAGGGCCCTTGTGAAAAACTCTTTGCTGAAGTTCTATGTTTACTGTTGAACCGTGGATTAGATCAGTAACAAAGGGACATTTTAGGAAGTCCCACGTCAAAGCAAACGTTACTAAAGGGTGGGGGCTGTTTTCATTTAGCCATAAAGGATGTTTCACAGGTGTGGTGGTTAGCACCGTTGCCTCACAGCAAGAAGGTTCCAGGTTCAACTCCCAGCTGGGGCCTTTCTGTGTGGAGTTTGCATGTTCTCCCCGTGTAAGCGTGGGTTCTCTCCGGGTACTCCGGCTTCCTCCCACTGTCCAAAAACATGCATGTTAGGTTAATTGGTGTCTCTAAAATTGTCCTTAGGAGTGAGTGTGAGCGTGTATGGTTGTTTGTCTCATTTGTCTCTGTGTGGCACTGTGATGGACTGGCGGCCTGTCCAGGGTGTACCCCGCCTCTCGCCCATTGACCGCTGGGATAGGCTCCAGCCCCCCCGCGACCCGACCGACGGATTCAGCGGTATAGAAAATGGATGGATGGATGTTTCACACTATATTGAATGTTATTAGTTTAATTTGTCTATATTCATGTCACTACTCGCAATTTGGTATCATGACAAGGTGTGAAATCTTCAAATAAATATAATCCATTTATTGTGTCAACAGACAAATTTTGCTGCTTTTTCTTTATGTGCTACAGCACATGAAAATAACTGTCAACGCATTGTCACAGCCTTGGTGTAATTGTGACATATGGACTGTTGCATCACATATGTAAGGACAATGTGCTCATTGAGAAATTGAGAAATTTCAGTCTTTCCTTGCATTTTCCCCCACTGTTTCATCTCCTTTTTACACATTACAAACTTCTTGGTACTGAAAATGATGTGATTAAGGTTGGGTGTTAAAAATGACTTGACCAAGCTGAGGTTATAAAAACAGGATGACAAGAGCCAAGAGCTCTCCTCACACCACTCCAGTTTTAGTCACTCCTAACATTTGTCATGTTTGTTGGCCTTACAAGGCGAGGAGGGGCCTTGTCTTAGGATTCCTACATTAAAAACATTGCGAGTAAAAGAAATAAAAGTTTGCTTGAACACATGCAGACCCTGTGTTACAAACTGAACTGCTATCTGGAGACAAAGACCAAAATGAACAGGCACCAACACAGGTTTGGGTGAAAATGAACAGAGAGAGTTAGTAAGTAAAGTCACATGACCTGGCCTCAATCAAGGTTGTCAATTGAGAGCACACTCAGATAGTTAAGGCCCTCAACAAGCATCAATCAACACCCCCACTTGTTCTCACATTTACAACAAGAAAAACAAAAACATTGCAAAGAGCAAAATCACATTTTGGTTCGGCAATCACCTAAATAGAAACCTAGAAAAGGCAAGAAGCTTCCCTTTTGTAGCTGGTTTTGTCATTTGGTCAGCAACCATTTGATCTGTTGGGCAATACTCCAAAAACACATCACCATTTTTTACAGTAGATCTTACAAAATGATATTTGATGTCAATGTGTTTGCATCTCTGTCGGCTAAAGGGATTCTTTGCCAATGCAATTGCCCCCGGTCATCTTCATAAATTACAGGTACATCATAATGAGAGTCAAGATGTTTAAGCATTTGAGACAGGTACAAACATTCTTGTGTAGTGACAGCTAACGCCATGTACTCAGCCTCACATGTCGACAGTGCTACAGTTGGCTGCTTTTTGGTCTTCCAAGAAATCAGAGGACCATTCTTACATAGGCTAACACAATAACCAGATGTACTACGTCGGTCAGTTGCATCTCCTGCCCAATCCGAGTTACCCAGGCTCCGCCCTCGCAGTGACGCAACACCTTCGGCTCTGCTACACTTACTCAGGCAAACTGCTCATTCAGGTGGATTCGAGTTCCCGAAAAAATGGGAACTCCACCCACTTTGTCGGGAAGCAATCGACTTTGAGCAGCGCCAACGGCCCAGGGTAGAGGCGTGTTCAAGGTAGTGACGTGATTGAACTGCCACTCAACCCATGGATTGTACACGGAAGCGCTTCATTCAATATCAACATGGAGCAGCGTCAAGCTTTTGACACTGCTGTAGATGCTGTAAGAAAAGTGTTCGACGGGAGATTCTCGTTAAAAATCGAGCAAAGAACAGCCCTTGAATCATTTCTTGACAGGAAAGACGTTTTCGCCTTGCTCCCTACTGGCTTTGGTAAGAGTTTAATCTACCAGTTAGCCCCGCTGGTAGTTAAATCATACGTCAGAGGAAAGAGTGGTGTAATTGACTTAAGCTTAGGCACAGCCTTTTCTGGCCACAACCAGTAGCAACCCGAGGGAGGCGGGTTGACCAGGCCATTTCGAATCGTATTCGTTATGGTCTTGGTCAGACCAGAATCTCGAAGAGATTTGAAAGTCTATGTTAATCAGGCTAAATCCGAGTCACTATAAGCCACCAACTGTAACCCATCATCACATTTCCTGTAACACAGCATCTTGTCAATTGTGCCTTTCAGATATTTCAGTACATGTTTTACAGTCGTCCACTGCTCTTCTGTTGGCGCACTGAAATATTGTGAAAGTTTACTTACGACACAACTCAAATCTGGTCTAGTGCATGAACTAAGATAGATTAGGCTACCCACTGCTTCTCTGTATTTCCTGAGGTCACTCATCTTTTCATCGTCATCAACTCATTAAGAATGATCTTAAATTCTAAATGACAAAACAGTAACATACAAACTATCAACACAAAATTAAATGAGCCTTGAAAATTCACTAAACATGAGCCCTTTTAAACAGCCAGTCATGTACTGCCCTAAGGGGTTAAACACATTAACTGGGTGGGTCAAACTATGAGTGCCCCCTATTATTTGGTGAAGAAGGCCTACATTCAATCCCACAGGGTGGATGAAGGATCTGCCAGCCAGACTCATTCATTTTTTTGGTCAGAGTTCAAACTGGTTAAAATGGGTTTTAACCAGTAAAACTTTAATCAAGTGACATACTTTAGTCAGCCTCCTTCAGATATGTTCTACAACAACTTTTGAAACATCGATACGCGTAACCTGCATGAAGATGTAATGTTGAGATAACCTGTTAAACCCTAAAGTGAGCATCATTTCCTTAGAGAACTCTTTAGTGCTGCTGGGATTATCCCCCCTGCAGATTGTCGATGGGCCTTGTCCGAACAGAGTAAGCAGGGCAGGGCCTTTGTTAGAGCCTTTCAGACAGAGATACCCCTCCCCGATTCCCCCTGATCCCGAGGCGAGATTGGTCGGGTATCCGTAATTGAGTCATCTGACTCGGTCGGACCTTGCCTTCCACAGCTGAGTAAACCAGCACAAAGAGACTCTGGCTACTTTCCAGGTTAAGTGTGCCGCGTGTGTGCACAATTCCAGCACATTAGCCCCATGCTGTTAAGATGCAAAACACTTTTACTTGACCTCTGAGATGCCCGTGGCTTCTTTCTGTTAGCCTCATTCAGACAGAGCTAAGCCCATAAGAGACAAAATGCTGCTAAAGATGAGTTGAACCAAAAAGCATGGAGATTGAGAGACTGGAGAGACTGCAGCACCAGCAGAGGAATGATAGATTCTTCTTCTGATCTATAAATACCACAGTTAAATAGTTCTGGAAAGCTTGCGGACTTCCACCATGTTTCAATCAAAGCAGTCTCTCCGGCATCAATCTCAGGTGTACTCACACAGAAAAAAATTGAATTGAATTGAATTGAATAACTTTACATTAAAGCTGCAGTCTGCAGGATTTGTTGTTGTCATACGTAAAGTCCTACTTTTTGGCATTTTAAGAGTTTACATGATCTATCAGAACGCTTGAAGTTGAAAACGGTGACCTCCGTAGTCGCAAAATGCAAGAAATGCTTATTTTTTAACCGAAAAATAAAAAGTTATTCAACTTTCTGTCCCGCCCCTTCAAAACACATGAGAACTCGTGCACGTAGACGTGCACGCCAGATGCGCCTACACGACTCCTCATTCATCAACTCACCTGTCATTTGCGATCATGGAAGACACAGTAAGTAGACTAGCCCGTAATGAAGTTCAATAGTCCAGATAAATAAGCGTGGGGACGAGCCTACCTTGTATCGCGCGTGCACAATCGGTGATTGACAGGCAGCAGAGCCCAGCTCGTAAACCTGATTGGTTACCTTTTACCGGTCCGGTCTGCAATTTTGTAAACAAACCTGCTGGCTTTGGAGGGACCTAGCGGGACATATAGGGGACCTAGAGAACTCATTTTTTTTTGTATTGGGGTATTTAATGTACTACTTTCAGAATCCCCGGACAGTTCCAGGCATTATGCTTGAAAAAGAGTTGCAGACTGCAGCTTTAATGCCAGCAGTGATCCCAGCAGTCTTCAGAAGTGCAACACGCTGAAAGAATAACAGGGGAGGCCTGTGGTTGCAAGAAAAGCTTCAAAGTTGCTTGATCTGTACGTTTCCATTTTTTACTAAGACTGAGGTGCCCAATATGATGGATTCTATAAGGGAAAAATTATTTTACGTGCACATCTCCTGCAAAACAACTTAGTAAAAGACATTAAAGCAGACATTGTTCCCCGTGATGCATACGAAAGCCATGGGGTTCAACTGGTCGTTCAACTGATTTTACACCTTCAGCGACGTGTTTTTTCACTTTTAATGCAATAAGCAGCATGACTCCACAGCCAAAGTCTTAATGACAATGATTTTGCTTTACTTTTACCTGTGTGGATGATACTCAAACAACAGCTTCCCATCCATCATATGGAAAATAATGTTAAACATCTGCTCTTACTTTTCCTCCAGCAGGTGGCTCTTTGATCAAATTCAGTATAAAAATGTGCCGTCAGTCCCTGACAAAAAGAGTCTGCTTATAAGTTCAGATGGATGTGGACTGACATGTTTATAATTTCTAATGAGATTAACACTCTAGACTAAAAGTTGGATCAATGATTCTGACACAACATATCAAACGGGATCTTTTTGCACACGTACCGACGTGATGCTTGTTAACAAAATGAAACACAAGTTGATGTTGCTCAGTGGTGGGGCTTCTCACAACAGCTTTAAACATACCGGGATTTTCAGACACTTTGATTGAATAAAAATGGACATAATATGCAAGTTTCAGCAACGGATCATAATTGAAGGCCTTAAAAAACAACCCATACATGCAGTTATTTTTCACTTTTATGACATAAAAATCCAAAAAACAGACACATGTCAAAGTTGTAACACAACAAAATAAAGATGCCAAAGGGGATGGGCAGCTTTACAAAGTAGTTTGTGTTCACATCTGGTGATCATTATGCCAACCAAAGCTTTCACTGCTTTGCTGCACACATAAGAAAATATATGAGAACAAACATTAAGGCTGAAGAAACACACGAGGCAGTTAAGCTGATCGTTATTGTATCCAGTGGATAGTAGGTCAAAAGGAAAGTGAGTATGAAGAGGGTACAGATGAGAGAGCACTGGAGCCACCTCGTATGTAAATGATCACTTCTCAACATAACATGTGGAAAGTGTGCGGCTCTCCTGCTCTTGTGAAATAAACAAATCAGCCTTTTCAGAATGCTGATAAATAGCGCAGAACAATTCATTTGAATAACAGCTTACCACCTGAGATCAGGTGTCAGCTATGAAAAGATGTGAACGTAATTAAAGGGTTTGAAAGGGCTGGCTATTCCATAAGAACAGCTTGTCATGCTTTCAAGTGGACAAGGGCCCCAGCATTTAACCCCAGCAGCTTTGAGGAAAGTCTAAGTGCATCTTCAGCCAGCCTGTTGTTGCTTTTTATTCTTGGAGAAATCACTTGGCCTGATCTGACTCTCCTGAGTGGATATAATGAGGAGGAGGCGTGCATCATCACCAGAAAACAATTACGTAGGTGCTTGGGAACCAAACAGACTGTACGGGCAGAATATTGCATTATCAGCAACAGTAGCTGTGAAGAATAAATGGCGTATAAATAAATTGATCAAATAAAATCACACAAATATGTGGCTTGTGTCTGCAATGGGAAATGGTACAACTGACATTCTGCCCCCGTCAAATGATTCTACATCAGTCCCCCAGCTCAGATGGGGGATGTAAACGTAAAACCCAATGGACATTGTTGCTGAATGTGTCGTGCTCGGGTCTGCTGGACAAACATTTACAAACCAAAACTTCTCAAAAGGAGGCCCTGAAGCTGACATGACCGATCCATTTCACCCGTCTGCACAGCAGCTGGAGGCTCAAAGTCCACCTATTTAGGACCAACTCCTGTGGTCCAGTCAAAAATAATAAACTATATTTTTCATGCTCAACAGAAACTGTGGTCCGTCACATCCTGTAGGATGGTCCAACGGCATTCCTTCCTGTTTCAGAAGTGATGGTGTTTGGTCCCAGTGGCTCTTGCAAATCCCCTCCTGTTGACTTGGGCCCCTTGGTGCAATACAGGAAGCCAACAGTCGCAAACTTGGGTTTTAAGATGGACAGTGATTTTAAATTGGACCGGCAAATTGGTGCAATAGTGAAGTCCAGCTTTTTTTGTATCTTAGTCTCAGTGTATCTGGTCTTAGGTGAAGCCCTTCTTTGCACATACGCACTTTGAAACAGTAATCAACGCCTTTATTACATCTCGGCTAGATTACTGCAATGCACTTTATTCAATTCAATTCAATTCAAAAATACTTTATTTATCCCAGAGGGAAATTAAATGTTGATGTAGCTCAATTAAATCAAAGAGTTATTATAGATGCTGATGGCTGTGGGCAGGAAAGATTTCCTGTAGCGGTCCGTTTTGCATCCAAACTGAAGAAGCCTTTGACTGAAGAGACTCTGTTTTCTGATAACAGTCTCATGGAGAGGATGTTCAGGGTTGTCCATAATTCTCTTGATTTTATGCAAAATCCTTCTTTGCATTATTGTCTCCAGAGGTTCCACAGTCGTCCCCAGAACAGAACCAGCCTTCCTTATCAGGTTGTTGAGTCTTTTTAGGTCCCTGGTTCTGATGCTGCTGCCCCAACAGATGATGCAAGAGGAAATGACGCTCTCAACAACAGACTTGTATTCTGAGTTGTACGTGGTACCGATAACAGATTAGATAAATTCACCCAGCAGGTTGACTGTTTTCGATTCCTTCTTTTACTAACTAATAGAACATACAATAGTGTGTGTGTGGTGCTGGTGCTCCTTTTCTATACAGTGTTGTGTGTGTTGGTGAAATATTGCTTTGCTTATCCCTGGCTTGGGTCTGTGGGACCCATTTTCAGGTTTTGCTGAAGGAAAATGGTATGAATACTTTTTTCACAATGAGATTCACTGGCCAGAGCTCAGTGCTACGCCGTGTGCTACCCCACCTCAGCATGCTGATAGCCCAGCTGCTGATACAACCTCCACACCAACAGGGCCTCCAGTCACCTCACGCTATGGTCGGATTACCAGGCCACCTAAAAGACTGGATCTCTGAAGGGAAAGAAAAATATGTATTCTGGTTGTTGCCAAATGTTTATGTTTGTTTATGAAGTTGCTGCTGCCAGTATAAAACCAGTTGTATTATGTTGCCAAATGTTTATGTTGTTGTCGCTGCCGGTATAATGTACAACAGTGATAGGTTTTGGCATGATAAAACAAGTAACTTTCTTGAGTACTCAGTAGGCCTTTGTTTCAGGTCTCAGTTCATATGCCATTGCTTTAATTAAGAAAAGGGAGATGTTGCAGGACATGTGCTGCCACCTAGCCTGGCGACGCCATCCTACGTACTTCCGCCCAAAGATTTTGGCTCCGCACATAGTCTGGCCAAATCCCCCTACCTCGGTTCGCTCAGTGTTTTGCCAATCAGCAAACAGTTGCGAGTGGTGACGCAGAACTCACGCGGGGAGTCCATTGTAGTCCATATAATTGTAGTTCAACCGCAGCGGAAATAAACATGGCGACGGAAGAACGCTAGAAGCTATCCATGAAGTTGTCTCAACTCTGGAGATCATTACACAATTAAAACGAGAGCAAGAGGAATGCCTCGTCAATTTTGTTAGTGGCAAGGATGTCGTAGCTCTCCTTCCAACTGGCTTTGGGAAAAGTTTGATTTATCAAATGGTACCGGTATAATGAAAGCGGATGTGGGAAGCGTGATTCGCGAGCTAGAGCCTCGCGAGAGTAAGCATGAACCTCGGCGCATAACCAACGTCATTTCTAAACATTATCATTGGTTAAGGGAACTCCGTTACTCCAATAAATTTAAGTTGCTGGGTAAGGTCCCGCCCTTCAGGAATGCCTCCTCCTCCTCGGTTAGAGTCCTGTCCCCATATGTGTCTCTCAGCTCTTTATCTAAAACAGAGGTCTTCAACAGGGGGTCCGCGGAGGTACTGCAGGGGGGTCGCGAAATCTTTGGTTGATTAGACAATTTTTAACATTTAAAAAAAAAAAAAAAAAATTTTTTTTTTTTCAAACAATTTTTTCTCACAAATTTTGTGCACACGTGTGCCATTCACAGATGCTTTGAGGATTCATTGCCCCATCTACATGCATGTTTAAAGTTAAAATCTGTGGATTATTTGAATAGCTCAGTGTTGTATGCAAGATGTTTGTTTATAAATGGCAGTGGCACGGCAACCCTGTGCCTTGCACATGTTTAAAATAAAGACTTGAATATATTAACCTGTGTATTATTTGAATAGCTTAGTATTGAATGTACAATAACAGAGTAGCTATATTTATAAACGGCACTAGGCCCCGTTAAATATAAAACACAATTGTATGCCATATTAATAGTAGGGGGGTCCCTGCTCCAACTCTCCATCAGTTTGGGGGTCCCTGGCCTGAAAAACGTTGAAGACCCCTGATCTGAAAGCAAAGGGAAACCAGTGTTGACTTGGAGACTCGGAAATACTCAGGTTTAAGAAAGACTGAATCAATGACTAATTGAATAACTAATGGTTTACTGTAGAGGTATTTTGGTGAAAAAGCAATGTTATTCTTACAAGCTATCATAACAACTGTATTCTTGTTACATGGTACATAAACATTAGATAGGCACAGCTTCATGAGTTGTAAAGAATAAAATAAATCTGTACGTTTCCTGGATTTCCTTATTGTATAATATACTGAATTAAAAATACAAACTTACTTTCAAGACATTGGAGAAACTCCCTAAATGTTCCCATCATCAACTCCTCCCTAACTCTTCCGTTGCTCCCCAGTACAGAGTAGCTTGGTTTGTGAATACCAGCTACAAAATCAGCTGCTCGACCTTTGACCTTTCCTGGTATGTCAAGCAGCACATGCAAGCTGGGGTTCTCTCTCAGGAGTGATAAAACCTAGAAGGAAATTCAACACCATAAATGAAAGGCCATAAAAATGAGTAGTTATGGTTAAAGGCGGGGTAGGGGATCTTTTTCTGGAACATTTTTTTACATATTGCTTGAAATACTCTTCACACCCCCATTGCAACCAATTAATTAAAAGTTTTGACACAAATATGAAAAGTTTTAGTGGCCTCTAGAACGTACAATCTAGGAAAAACAGTATCCAATCATTGTGAACGGACCGTTCCTTCTCCCTGTGCGCGTACCCTGCTCCGTGAACGTCCAGAAGCTTGGCAGGAAGCTAAACTAGAGCCAGCTTGGCTAGCACCTAGCATTATTAAACGTATAGTTAGCATAAACTAAGTACTAATACGGCAACGATCGATGCTTGCTGGCAGAACAGCGCTCGTGCACCTTCGTGCTCGTGCGCGTTCATGTACTCTAGAGGCGTGCCTTCGGGGGAAAAGTGAAGAAAAGGGTTGGGACTTTTTACCGGTGTATTTTCAAAATGCAGCTTCGCTGGACTCAAAATCCAGGATCTCCTACCCTACCTTTAAATGGGGATATGGCAATTCTTAGTAATTTTACCACAGCACGGAGCAAATATGATACAGAACTGTGAGGTGAATCTTACTCCATAGTGGGACAAGCCATCAATGAGTTGATCAAGACAGCTCTGCCGTTGCACAACAGTATGGTATAGAACTGCATTTTTCACAAACAAATCTCTGTTGGCCATGGTGACAACAAGTGGAAGACCCTCACCTTATATCGCCATTAGTCACAGCTGCTGACTGCTTTCTCCAAATCATCCTGCAAGGTTGCCTGTTGAACCTAAATATTACAGATCAGATCTTTAAAATCTTATTTTCTCAGGGTGGTCAGTGGTGTAGTGGGTTAAGCAGCCGCCCCATGTACAGAGGCTACAGTCCTTGCTGCAGTGGGCCCCGGTTCGAGTCCCGCACCGGACAGTCGTTTGCTGCATGTCTTCCCCCTCTCTCTGCTTCCTGTCTCTCTCCAACTGTCCTATCATTAAAGGCATAAAAAGCCCCCCCAAAAATCTTATTTTCTCAAATGACTGCATTTAATCAACATTTACAGAAGTACTATGTAGCATTTCACTTACACTTAGTTACCTACCAATGGCAAGAAAGTCATTTTTAGTTATTTATTGGGTAATATGAAACCAAAATTATTTTGATAATGCATTCTACCAAAATAAAAGTAACTGTACTGCTGTGGAATAGTCAAAAAAAGCAAAGGCTTGCTACAATAGTCTTCAGGTCAGAATATTGCCCATTACCTTTTTAGGTTGAAGGATGTCCCCAGACACAATGTAGTCCACGACACTCGGGGACAGGAATGCAGGTGCTTCAGCCCCTACAGTTATTATTACTGTAGACTTCATCCTGCCAATGGTTCCATACAGTCCATTTTGCAAGTGGAGAATGTTCAGTCTTGGTGTGCATCCATTTGGTGTGCCTGAAAGATTAAATAAATTAACACCGCATTCTGTATCGTGTACTCTGGCATTTTCAAACCAATATATTTAGAAAAAACCTTCAAAAGCTCCACTGTCTTGGAAGATAGGCTTCACCAGTAATCGGAAAAACTCTCGCCTGGGACCTCCAAGGTCGGCAGCATCTTCCTCAGCGTCATGTTCATGGCTTGCAAATGTGACATAAAGCATCATGTCACAGCTTTGTGCAAAACAGGTTCTCTTAAACACACGTTGGGCTGTTGGCCAAGCATTGGCTCGACTGATATAGATCTGTCTTGTTTCCGATGTTATAACTCTCTCACTGTGAGCTTGTAGAAGGCCTGCAACTTCTTCTTTGCTCGGCATTTCAGATGACCTATATTAAAAAAAAGACAATGACAAAGATAAACAGACCTTTGGCTACCTCTGCATTTACTCCACTATCACCTTCAGTGCATGAGGAATTGTTCCATGTTGTTTGCGATGTTTACGCTGGTGTAAACAAGAGTTTTACTGTAGTAAAAAAATACTTGTAACTCTTACTTTAGAATATTAACAGCACAGTCTTCTAGTAGACAACACTGAATTGCCTCTTCAAGATTCTCATCTTCCTCCAGATGAACAGGGCTGAGCAAACGAAGATAAACAGGGACAACAGAAAATTCAGCAGAAAGCCCAGAAAGAGAGAGAGAGAGACTTATATCAGAAGTTCATAATGTAAATAGACCAACATCTACACTGCTGTATTTCTATGAAGCCCAAACAATATCTTACACAACTTGTGCCACATTATAAGGAAACAATCGTCTCGGGTCCCCTGCCTGGCCCTGATTTTCTCTTGAGTGCTGCTCTCTGTCTCCTGACATCTGGCCTCACTGTCCCTTGGTGGTGAAGGCACTGGACTCCGCATTGCATAAAGAAAAGGAAGTCAAAGGGAAATATTTTTGTAATGATGTTAATCTAATCTTATCTAAGTGCAACTTAACCCTAATTCCATCTTTTAAGCGTGTTTCCTTTAAAAGGCAGCCTTTAAGGATTTAGGGTGAAGCAAAACTGAATGAGATGAGCAAGGTTTGAGAGTTGCCTCTCCCATTCGGTACAAATGACTGAATTGTGCTACTAAGCTCTGTCTACATCTCTTATAATGACTTGTAGGTAGATGAATGAAGACATCCAATCCAAATACAGTTTACAGGTCGCTTACAGTGATCCCACTGAGTCTGACAAAACAAAAACAAACTGCTGCTTAAATTCTGTCAGGTTGGCATTTAATGTTAAGCTTTGGTCACACTACATGACTTTCAAAGTCTTAAAGGGATAGTTCGCCTCTTTTGACATGAAGCTGTATGACATCCCATATTAGCAACATCATTTATGAACATTTTCTTACTCCCTGCTGCGTCCTGTGAGCCGAGTTCCAGCCTCGTTTTGGCGTTGACGAAGGTAGTCCGGATAGTTGGCTGGGGTCACAAAAATAAAGCGTCTTGCTTCTCAAAACAATATCTGTTCAAAAGAGTAATACATTTGCATCACAAAATCGGTAGCCATAAAAAAAATCAGACCTCACAATCGCATGGCGCTATTTCTCTCTCCCTTCGTATCACTACAGGCTGTGTAAACCGAAAAGCAGACCGAGCAGTCCCCTGCTTCCGAGCAGTAAACAGGTGCAGCTGTCGCTATGAAGGGAGGCAAAAATAGCGCCAAGCGATTGTGAGGTCTGACTTTTTCTGGATAACCATTTTGTGATGCAAATGTATTACTCTTTTGAACGCATATTGTTTTGAGAAACAAGACGCTTTATTTTTGTAACCCCAGCAAACTAGCCGGACTACCTTCGTCAACGCCAAAACGAGGCCGGAACTCGGCTCACAGGACGCAGCAGGTTTTGTTTTTTTTTAACCCTTCTGCTTGGGGTACCTAGCACACAGGTTCCAGGTAGCCAAGGTAACCAGTCAGGTTACGAGCGGGGGTCTGCTGCCTGTCAATCACCGATTGTGCACGCGCGATACAAGGTAGGCTCGTCCCCACGCTTATTTATCTAGACTATTGAACTTCATTACGGGCTAGTCTACTTACTGTGTCTTCCATGATCGCAAATGACAGGTGAGCTGATGAATGAGGAGTCGTGTACGCGCATCTGGCGTGCACTTAGGCCTGCACGAGTTCTCATGTGTTTTGATGGGGCGGGACAGGAAGTTGAATAACTTTTTATTTTTCGGTTAAAAAATAAGCATTTCTTGCATCTTGCGACCACGGAGGTCACTGTTTTCAACTTTAAGCGTTCTGATAGATCATGTAAACTCTTAAAATGCCAAAAAGTAGGACTTTACGTATGACAACAAGAAATCCTGCAGACTGCAGCTTTAAGCTGAAGAAGCTTGGAAGTGGTTCCAAATTATGGATGTTATGTGTTATTTGCTGTTATTTGCTATTTACGCTTCGGCACGCACTCCGCCCACCCCTGAGGGTCCCCTTTGTACGGTGGGAACGCAAGCTGACCCCAAAGCGAGCCGAACCGTAGCGTACTGCATAGTGGAAACGAGGCTTAAGATTTATATGCAAAGATAAATGATCTTTGTAAAAATTGACAACAATGTCAAGTTTTCAACTATTTACTTGGAATTGCGTTGTTTTTTCTGCATAACCAGAAAGAAGATAAACGAGCGACTTTATCATTTGACCACAGATGTCAAAAGAGGCAGACCCTGAGGAGGAGATGGGCAGAGTGGAGTGGAGTGGGTCCCTCCGCTTTCCTAAAGTGACCCACTTGAACAGAGGAGTGAACTAACAGGTCTCCTGTAGTGTATCCCAGATATTTCATGAGGACCTCAGGATGCTGAAGGATTGTTCCTTTGAATGTGGTACAGCCTTCTGCATTTTCAGTGGTCAGTCCTCAGAACATGGTGGAGTTTTTATTTTCCCAAAAGCCTCTGCACGCATTCTCCAAACATTCATTAGTGGTTCTTGTAAATCTTTGGAGAACCACAGACTAATGTTGACTGAATGTTCTGTGTCCACGTGGCGCCGACACGCTGCAGCACTCGCTGCTTCACCAAAAAGCCACCTGCCAACTTTCATTTGAACACCGTTTCAGCTTCATCGATGTGGCATTATTAGGAGGCCACTTTTACAATCAGCAGTTAGCGTCCGACCGGCTTGTGGTGGTTGTTTTCCACCTTGTGGGTAAACCATTCATGCTTTCATAAAGACTATAAAATGTGGCAATGCAACCTGGGAAGTTTCAGTAAGAAGTAGAGCAGAATCAGCAGTTTGCAGTGAATGAAAGCTTTATTTTGACTCTGGATGTATACAGCTGACTGAATTTGGTTCAGCAGTTGGCAGAGTCGGAGGGTCCTGCCTGCGGATCAGCACACTGCAGAGCCGGGTCAGTCAGTTGGAAGACGATGGGCATCCCTTCAGTCCTCCTTCTGAGTTTCCTAAGAGACGCCAAACAGCACCCGCAGAGTAAACATCACAGCATATCTGCCGGCTTATGGATTTTAAATTCTAAAAAACATTTCTATGATGAGGAAAACCAGTTGACTGTCAAAGGAACAGTAGTATTCCTATGTTTAGGCTAAGCTCATTGTTACAGGTTATGAGGTTATGACTCAATCATTTTTTGTTTCATTTATCTAGAGGATTCCCAAAGAGCTATGGATATCACAAGGACTCTTGCTGAAATGATTGTTAAGGATATACACCTGTGGTTGAAGATGAGGGTTTTAGGAATTTTGTAAAGACACTCGATCATCGCTACAAGATTCCAAGTAGGAAAAATTTAATGGGAGACAAATTGTAGCTATTGTAGCTTTCTTTCACCACAGCACAAGAGCAGCAGAGAGGCTCAAAGAAATTCAGAAACAACCAAAGTTACCAGAACACAAACTGATCCAGTCAGCTGAAACATGGTGGAACTCTGTCTTTTACATGTTTGAGAGACTACTTGAGCAAAAGGAAGCTGTTACTACAGCACTTTGTCTTTGTGGAAAACGCTCACTGTGCTCGAGTGAGGAAGATTGGTCCATGGCTAGTCTCTCCATTGATGCCCTGAGACCATTCGAAGAGGTCACAAAAGAGATATCGACAGAGAAACATGCCTCAGTTTCAAAAGGGATACCCCTGGTTCCATTACTTCGGAGGTCAACTGCAACTCATGAGAGCCAAGGTATCAAGCTAGCTGCTGAGCTCTGATCACGATGCCAGCACCGTCTCAGAGCCATTGAAACCTTTTATGGTCTTGCTGTCAGCACATTCCTGGACACAAGATTTAAAAACCTCGGGTTCCGTGACATGGCAAATGTTGAAGCTGTGAAAAAACGACTGATCACTGAAATGCAGTCAGTGAACCGGACCTCAGTGTCAGCTCCTGAACCAAGTACAAGCTCTGCCACCGGCTCTGTCTCAGTGGCTGCTCCTGCAACTACCTCAAGCTCACCTGCAGCAATAGGTGGGATATGGGCAGAATTTGACTCCCAAGTCCTTGCATTCCAGGAACATCGCACACCTGGAACTGATGCCTTTATTGAAATGCGCCGGTACTCAGAAGAGAAGCCAATACCACGGGATGGAGACCCCCTTCTTTGGTGGAAAACAAATGAGCAGCCTCACTTTGTGATGTAGCTTTTTCTTTTTAACATAATCTGTTGTGAAACCAAACTTCTTTTTATCTCCTCTACTTTCTGTCTCCTTTGAGTCATGTCAAGGTCCTTGTACTTATCACCGTGTTTCGTTTCATAGTGTCGTCTAATGTTGTACTCCTTAGTTATAGCCACGCTGACTCCACAAACAAGACAGACAGGTCTGTCTTTTATATATGTAAACAGATATTCTTCCTCCCACCGGTTTTCTGCCTTTCTTTTCGACATTTTTGGGAAGGGGTAGCACGGTGAAAGTTTCTGGGTCTTGTCCTGATTGACGCGCCAAAACAACAGCAGAGCATTATGGGATTTGTAGTATTAGCGGCTAATGCGCTGTATACAAAAATCCGACGAGAACTCTATGGGCCCGCCATCTTGCCTGCCGCCATTACTGCGTGCCAGCAGAGTGTGACAGTCTGACAGTTGCCGGTGCCCTCTAATGGTTTTTCAATGAAAGCATCCTGCAGGGCTGCCGCTAATGGGACCAACACGCAAGGCACGCAGTAATCGCGGTGCTGCTTTACTTTCGGGTTTTGTCTATAACACTGGGTGGTCAGCTCTAGTAGTCATTTGGGATTGCCTCGCGGGCCAAATATAATTACACTGCGGGCCAGAGTTTGACACCCATGGTATAACACAACTTTGTGTGTCATGTGACAGTTTTATATTCAACAGAAACAACTCATCAACATCTTTCAGCTCATTTGTACAATTTCAGCTTTAACAATTGCACAAAATGCCACTGCCTCTTTTTTCTGTCAACATGAAGGACACATCCATCAACACGAACCTGATATTTACTGTCAGTTATCTCCACATGCTAAACCTGAACAGGGAGCGTACACTTAATAACAACAATAATGCATAAAATGGTGAAAGTCATCCAGTTCATCTCCTTTAATGGTAATTGTGAAAATGAATAAATAAAAGTAACACTTTCACAGGACAGTGTCGGAGAAGTTAAAGCAATAAATAAAGCGTGAGTGGTTGAGGTGAACCTCTGTTTGATGGCACAAGCCTCCATCTTCTCTACAGGAGGAGCCTGAACATCACAGCATCTCCTCTGCCGTCTCCTCCTGTGTCTGGGTGCTACTCGCACATCTGGCCTCTCTCACAGTCACAGCTTTGGCCTGAAAACATTACATCACATTTATTTATGTGTGTACACGTGCAGCATAATGTTGGCAGACCACCAGCAGAACTGAACCCCCCCCCCACAAAATGCTTTATTTTGTAATGCAAACCAAACCTTTAGCAAATATCGATGCAGTTTATTCAGGAAAAAGGTTTTCCACGAGGAGTAAAGGCCTGTTTTCTGCATCGCGCAGGCTTTTATTCACTCATTTCTCTTCTCTACATCCCCCTTCTTGATTTAACTCTCAGCCAACATCTTAAATATTTAGAGCTAATGGTGTCACATGCGCTCTGGGGCCGGACCGAGGTGCTTTCAACCTGTACCAGGCAGCTCTAAAATTATTTTTCACCTTTGTTTTTGGGTCCTAGATATCTAACACCTATTCCAGAACTGATCCAGTCCAGTCTAAAGAGTGTCGTTTTTCATCTGGACCCGGTTCAAGGTGGTCTAAATCCCCCCAAAAACAGTGAAATGGTTGCATGTCCAACTTAGTGATTGTGAGATCAGGACACACCAGAAACAGGAAATGATCCTGACTGAATGATCCAGTCAAAAGAAAGAAGTGAAACGTTCCATTTTCTCTGTCGTCTTTGTGTTTTGCTCTTCAGGACCAGAATCAGAGCAGAATCGGAGCAGAATTGGAGCACAATCTTGTAGTGTAAACATGTGTGTTACCTCTTGTATGTCCTTTTCGTGGGAGAAGATGTTGAGCTCTTCCAAAGCAGCCACAGTGAGTTCCTCAACACTCAGTGAGAAGCCCAAAAATCCCTCCAGGGTCTCCCAGTCTTCCAGATTCACACACAGGTAACACAGGTCTCTGATCACAGGCAGCTGAAGGATAAAACATCATTTAGTAGGGGTGGGGGAAAATATCGATACAGTGACACATCGCGACATTTGGCGTGGCGATATTGTATCGATTCAGAAACACCAAATATCGATATTTTGGTCACATACACCTAAAAAATAAACTTTGTATTATGCACCAAAATAAAATCAATTGCTTCTTTAGTCCACTAAATGGTGCTAACCGTTCACTGTCTGGTGCGCTCAACACAGCGAAGCGCGGCTCTCGTAAAATCTGGCTGGCACGTGAACTAGGTCATAGGTGATCACAGCACAGCAACATGTCGGGAGGAGAACTGATAAATGCGCCATCAAAATTTAAGTCAAATGTCTGGACTTATTTTGGACTTTTGAACAAAGAGGGAAAGAAAGACATTGACATGACACATGCAATCTGCAGGGACTCTAGTGCGAAAGTGAAATACTCCGGGAACACAACTAACATAAGAGTTCACCTCTCTGTTACCACCCAGCAGCACTGGCAGGTGAGGGGGGCCAAACGAAACCAGCGCTTGCAAAAACACAATAATTAAAAAAAAAAATAAATCAACCGACACTGGACACTGAGATTGGCAAAGCTACCTTCACATTGTGAGCGTGCAAGGAAGTTAACTCAGTCCATTGTTTACTTCATGCTGAAAGACATCCGTCCATTCAGCGTGGTGGAAAATGCCGGGTTTTGCAACATGTTAAAGACGCTTGAGCCCAGGTATGTGATTACGTCTCGCCATTTCTTTGCCGAGACGGCTGTGCCTAAACTCTACCGAGGAACTAAGCTTGAAGTCGAAGAATCCTTGAGAACAGCAGGAAGGGTTGCATTAACTAGTGACGCTTTGACGTCGAGGTCAGTGGACTCGTACATGACTGTAACATTGCACCACATCACAGAGGACTGGGAACTGCAGTCTTATGTAGCCTACTCCAAACGCGAGCGGTACATGAAAGCCACACCGGGGCCAACATCGCAGACCTCCTGCGAAATGCAGCAGAAGAACGGGGGATTGCAGACAAACACTTGGTTGTTGTAACAGACAGCGCTTCTAATATCTGTGTCGCTGTGTCGGGATACGTCCATGTCAACTTAATCTCGCATCACAGCAGGAATTAAAGCTGCCAACAGTAGCCAGGCTTATGGCGAGAGTGCTGCGCATCGCTGCCGCTTTGGAATGAAAGCAGAAAATGTTGCAGCTTCCGAGCCACAAACTCAAAACTGACGTAACCACGTGATGGAATAGTGCAGGGGTGGCCAACCCGCGGCTCCCGAGTGACTCATGAGCAGTCCATTTTATTGGAGTAAATATTTGAAGTAAGGTGAATTGACTGAAAACTTTTTTTTAACAGATAAGCATGTTGATCAAGATTAATTATGTTGGTATCCTTTGCAGCTGAAAATTTGTCTATATATCGTGATATTTGGTATCGTGGTGTCTCTGGCGATTCCCACCCCTACTGATTATATCGAATCGCAATACTTGTAGAATGGCAATTATCAAGAATCGTGATAAAATCGAATCGTGACCAAAGCATATTGTCCCACCCCTATCATTTAGGTCATATTTTTGCACAGCAGAACACAGAACTTTGTCCCGCTCACCTTCTGCTTCATGACTTCCACTTTGTCCTTCAGAGCTGGCACCAAACTGTTGGGCGGCAGGCCCGTCTCCAGCTGACAGATGCGGTCGCTGTATTTGCTGACCTGTGAGCTGAGCTGGTCTGGCTCCAGCTGTCTGAGTGTGGTCTGGAGGCGGGGGAACATTAAAGGACACCGTGGAGCTTAGAACCCACACTTCCTTGTATGAGTGATCAGTCTGACATCAGGTGTGCGCCTCACCTGCTGCCATCTGGCCCGTAAAGAGTCCCATTCCTCCAGGGAGTCCCACAGGAGCTGCGTCAACCTGAACTCTGCAGCCAAGTCCTTCAGTGAGCGAAACTCAGTGGCCTCCATCTTTATTCGCCAGAACAGAGGAAGAACAGAGCTGTGATGAACCAGGTTTAGACCATCACCCCGCCTGCTCCTCCCTCCCAGCTGCCATCCTGACTGATTGGAGTTCGAATGTTTATCAGAGTAACTGCTCAGAAACTCTGATCCGGGGCGGCAGTGGTTCACCGTGTAAATGCCTTCATGGCCTCTGGTTTTAGAGTTTCCTGTTAGCAGTGGTTACTTTGGGCTCAGTACTCAGTTAGGCTTTGGTCCTTTGTGTTGCTCGTAACTGGAGGCAGTTAGTTTTAAAACTTGTCCTAAATGACACTGAAACACAATTACCTTTCACCCATGTTGGAGGCACAAGGTTTAGGGGTGTGAGTTAAGTGGAGAAAGAGAACTAATACTCTAACATCCCTCACCAATCTGGAGGATCCCGAGGTGTTCCCAGCCCAGATGGGATATATAATCCCTCCAGTGAGTTCTGGGTCTGCCCCGGGGCCTGAAAAAACCTCCAAAGGGAGGCGACTAGGAGGCATCTGAACCAGATGAACTCCGTTGAGCAGCTGAAATCTGGGATTCAGCAGGAATGGACCCAGATTCCTCTGAAAAACTGCAACAATCAGTATCCTCAGTTCCCAAAGCATTAAAAAGTGTCATTAAAGGAAGCTGATGGAGCAAGATAGGAAACATGACTCTGGAACAGCTTTAACTGAGTGTTGCTGCTTCAGATTCTACATTTGGTTCTGTTTCCTAAATACAAAGAAGCTGGTCAGTGAAGACTCTGAGAATCTTTTTTTTTTCTTGTTTCTGTTAAATAAACTTTTCTGGAAAAAGGGTTTGTGATTTCTGAGTTAGCAGCGACTCAGAAAGATGCTGGAGGTTGTAAAATGTGGGAGTGGCCAGGCTGAAGTTTGTGAACCCTAACTGCTGAATATCACTGCCGTTTCTGCTCTGCACCGGAAAACAACTGCGGCACCTTCAGTTTCTGCTGGAAGGAATTGTAGGAAGACGCCTGAGCCTGAAGATCTTCGATGGAAATCTGGACTTCCTGCAGTCGGAGACGCACTTGGGAGGAATCTGCGTTGATGTTGAGGATATCTGAAACCTACACGTAAAAAAAAATAAAGTAGAAGCAGCGTACATGCACACGAACACATCAGGAGCACGAAAAAAGAGGAGTATGTGGAGTATAAGGATAGCTTGTAAGATATCCATCACTGAAACAGAGATAATCTCCAGATACCTGTGACCGGACTCTGATTTCGTTGACCTTGTGCTGTAGTTCCTTCATGTCTGTGCTCAGGGATCTGCAGAACTTGCTCATGCTGGAGTTTCTCTCTACTGCTGCACAGGCGATGTTGCCAAGGAAGTCGTCCATGTAGGGCTCCACTGAGGCAAACTCCACGTGGTCGTCGAGGGGCATGGGAAGTGAGTACATTCTGATCAGATTGTACATTTTACAAACTGACTCCACCTCCTTTCCGATGTCCAAAGTCTGGGAGGGACAGAGGATGACATCAAATACAACATTTGCTGTCACCTTTGACTGTAATTGGTTATTTACTCCTGTTAACAATAAGCGCACGCCTCACCCTGTCTTCTATCTCATCCAGGTATATGAGAGAGCCGGCCATCTCAGCAGTGGTAGAGGGCCGTAACTCCAGCTTCGAATTGGCTTCTCGAATCTCGGCGAGAATGACATCTCGTTTCTTTCTGGCCTCCTCGTTGATGGCCTGAAGTGGAAGAGGATAACGCTGATTTCTGCACAGATTGGCCATTTGGTTTCATCGCAGGTTGTATTACCGAATCGTGAGGTCTGATAGGGAGCAGACTATTTCTATGATCTAAGAATTGAAAAGCTCGTCCTGACCTGCAGAGAACAGATGGAAGAAGTCACAATCTGGTCTTTGAGCTGTGTGTTGTTCAGCAGCAGCAAACCGAAATGTCTCTTCTCTTTGATGTCTAACGCCTGCTTGTGTTGACTGTTATAAGATTCCAGCATTTTCTCAAAGGAGACCAAACCTGTGAGGCCAAGTCAGAATAAACAGAATGATCCCCTTAAACATAACTCCTAATGTACAGCTTGCATACACTGATACGTAAACCGATCAAAAGGTAACTCTGCTTCTGTGAAGTCTTTCTGTAAACCTTCACTCAAGCTTTCTTTAAGCAGGTAGAGCTGCCTTTGACACACGCGCGAAACTACCAGGGTGGCACGGGGTGGCAGCTGCCACCACTGAAAAGGGGTCTGCCACCCCACCTGCCACCCCAGTCAAAAAATACCAACTGATGATTTATTGGATAATTACTATTAATATCGTTTTAAGATCAAATCAAATGCAAAACAATCCGAAATCGGTGTCAAACTGCAGAATGTTAAATTTGAAAAAGAAACACGTTGGTCCACCCCCCTCCCCCCCATCACGAATGGTTGCATCCATATCGCAGAATCTCTTTGCCTTGACGTGGAGTCAGGACTCAAGCTGTCAGATGGAGCCTGTTCACAGGTGGATAACATGCAACAAGTTTAATATGGTTTCCAAACGTTTATAATTCCTCATAGATGGAAGGCGCTGTACAAAATAAAAGTATTATTATTATTATTTTCAAGCCAGTTTGAGTCTCATTCATGAAACGTTCGTAAAGTTACGAACGGATTTGCACCAAAAAAAATCTCTGGATAACCGCTAGCTACGTTTTACCTCATGTCACGGTTAGCCACAAGATAGCTTTTCAAGCCAGTTCGGTAACTAGATAGCTGGCGCTACCTAACTGAAAAACGTTGATAACTAGCTAGCTGCTGGCTAGCCTTTGACATCTTGAACTTGAAGTTTGTTAAGAGATTTGCTGCACAGCACAGCAATCGTCGCATACAGCTTCTGTAAATTTGATACTGTATAGCAATCAGTTGATATACATGTTTTATTATTGTTATTGTTAATGGGGGAAAAATAAAGAAATTGTTCTCACAAACCTGTCTAACCTATTCTGTACACATACACTCACAAAATACTTTGGCAGGCAGGCCTTTGAGGGAGGGCTTTACTTCTAGGATAATGCTGGAATTTTGTAAAGTGCTGGGAAGTCCTCAAATTTCTAAATCATTCCTATGGCTTGATTTTGCTTTCAAAGTGCCTCAGATTGATTCGATTGAATTAACAACGTTCAACATTTTCCATCCACTATCTATACCGCTGAATCCATCGATCGGGTCGCGGGGGGGCTGGAGCCTATCCCAGCAGTCAATGGGCGAGAGGCGGGGTACACCCTGGACAGGCCGCCAGTCCATCGCAGGGCCACATAGAGACAAACGAGACAAACAACCATACACGCTCACACTCACTCCTAAGGACAATTTAGAGATGCCAATCAACCTAACATGCATGATTTTTTGGACAGTGGGAGGAAGCCGGAGTACCCGGAGAGAACCTCAACATTTTCCACCGGGGGGGGATATATCAAATATTGAATTTATCACACTTGGATGTTGAAAAAACTGTTGTATATGGGTTCATATAAAGTACAAAGTAAGATGGGCTTCCTAAAAAATTTGACACCCTACAATATATGCCTGCCACCCCATGTATAAATCAGTAGAATTGCCACTGCTTTGACACAGTAGATCCTGCCACCTGTACTCTCTGAGATGGGGAAACCAGGCATGGCACCGGTCATACCTCAGGGACAAACACCTGGATCCACCCTCCTTCTTGCATCACTGCTCTGCAGATGATACCAAACTGTTCCTATCCCACTGTGATCCCACTGTTTCTGTGCTCATTTATCTGATTTACCCACATGGAGGAAGGAAATTCACCTTCAACTCAACCTCTCAAAGACTGAGCTGTTTGAGATCCAAGCCAATCGTTCAATCCAACAGAAAAACTGCCTCTTCAACTTCCTTCTAAGCGAAGGCCACAAGAAACCCAGGTGCCATGATGGATGAGCTCTTCTTTTCTCCTTCTCTACCTTTAAGAACATCTCTTCAGAGAACACCTCCTCTCCTCTCACCTCTAACAGCCGAACACGCCTGACCAACACTTCCTTATACTGAAGAATACACACTGAAGCTTGTTATTCCCCATTTGTACGTCACTTTGGATAAAAGCTAAGTGACTAAATGTAGATGTGGTGTCATTTAAACTGTATAAATTTAGTCAAACAAACTGAATTTTTGGTTTTCTTTCTGACTTATTTGTGTTGGTTTGAAACGCCCCAGATTCTTTGTGCTGTTAAATGTCATGTTTATGTGATAGAAAACAGAAGTGGTGCTTATGTGCTGCAGATTACCTCGATCCTGCTGCCCCATCACACCCACATTCAGACTCTTCTTCTCTTTGGAGGACATTAGAAAAGACTCAAACGTGTGACAGTACACCTTTGCCGCCTTAAAGGCCTGCTGGACTAAATCCTGAAGGGGAGGGAACAAAGGTCAGTCCAGACAGAGTACAAGCTAAACAAGTGAACAGGAAGTTAAAACCCACCCTGATGCTTTGCTTGACACTTTGAAAGTGAGTATCTGTCTGGAGGATCATCTGCAAACAGGGACCTTCTTCGTATTTGTTCTTCAGCCCCTATAATTCAACATAAAACTGCATTAAATGTAGGCATACTGTGATATTAATGACATATCAACATGAACATTTAGGACAGTTATCCTGACTACACCCATCAGGCTGTTGGGTTTTTACCTTACACTCGTCGGTCATGGTCAGCAGATCGAAATCAGGATCTGCTCCGAGCGGTTTAACTGACATCACCGTCTTCTCAAACTGCTCGATGACCTCTGCGACAGCCTCCTGCAGAAATCATTCAGGTGTAAGGTTCTGAAGAGGAAAAGGAAACTCCAAACTAACAACTGAAATCTAAACAAACCTGCCAGTCTTCCTCGGAGGGTTTGAAAGTCAGACCGTTTGAGTCCAGCATCGGCTCACACACCAACAGAGGACGGACGTTTGGGTCCTGCGACGCCGCACACTGAAGAGACACACCAGCAAAAACCAAAGTCAACGCGGCTCTGCTTCTGCTCCACAGGCTGATCTGCTGTGAGTGTCCTACCTTGGTGTCGGTTTGAGCTCCAGCAGCCTTAGCGTTGCGGCTCCAGCTCTGACTGACGGCATGGCCGGGCGTCCGAGCCACCTGCTCCTGGATTACAGTCAGAAGCTTTTCGGCTGCGTTCACCACCAGGTAATGCCAAGTGTAGACCAGCAAATAGTCGACCAAATGAATGAAGCTGGGCAGGTAAGAGACAAAGAGTGGGCGGAGTGATAACTGACCGGGGGGGTACAGTACCACACTGAGTAAAAGGTCAATTAAAAACAAGTTCAATCATTTGCAAATTATTTAGCCAGTTAAAAATAGTATAATATAACATTTCAGATGATAAAACTAGAGATCTATTTTCTTTGTATGATAGAATCTGAACTTAATTTATGGATGCAGGTTTAAACCATGTGCACCGAAATGTACACTGAAATGTTTTTAATGGACTTTTGCCACCGACAAGCATAAAACTGAAAATAACTTTGGAATAGTGGGGGGTGCTGCAGGGTACCGGAGTCCTTTCTGCGAGCTATTCGGTCCATTTATAACCAAAGTAAGATCTGTGTCCATGTTCTTGGTACAAAGCGGAGCTGGTTTTCTCCACCAGGCCTGCCCTTCGTCACCGATCCTGTTTGTGGGATCAGTGACATGGTCATGGCTTCTTCAAGCCATGACAATGTCGGGATGAAAGTCGGCTCCTCCAGATCTGAGCTCCTGGTTCTGGGTCGGGGATGAGTCTCTGCCACAGCTGGAGAAGTTTCAGAATCGCCCACCCTCCAGGGGGAGGAGCTCCACCATCCGGAGGGAGCTCGGAGTCGAGTCGCTGCTCCTCCACATAGAAAGGAGTCAGCTGAGGTGGTTCATCTGGTTAGGATGCCTCCTGGGAGGAGGCCCCGGGTCAGAACCAGAACTCACTGGAGGGATTATATATTCCATCGGACCTGGGAACACCTCGGGATCCAAAGGAGGAGCTGGAGAGGGTTGCTGGGGAGAGGGATTTCTGGGTTTCCCTGCTGGACCTGTTGGCTCTGTGACCTCTGATAAGGTTGAGGAAGACGATGGATGGATAATAGAAGACAAAGACTTGCTGGTCATTCTGTGGAGCCTTTGAGGCAGAACAACTTCAAATCCTGGTTCATTGAATTCTTCTATCCTGAAGGCAGATCACTTTGATTATTCTAAGTAATATTTTTAATCTGAATTAATCACATTTTTATTGCTTTCAAAAGCTGGAGAAGACCTGGAGCCACCGGACAGATAAGTTGGGAATGTTTCAGATATCACTTGCATCCCATTTTTTTTTTCAACTGTTTCTCACTTTTATATTTTGTCTTTGTACTGTTCTCCATACACAGGGTTTTAGAAAATGTGTAAATGACAGCATTCTTATTGACCTTTTCCACAGCTTGAGACAGAAAGCACATAAAATCAACAAGAAGTAAGAAATGTCCTCACTGGATGAACCGGCAGGAGAAGCAGTTTAGCCCCTGACGAGGTTCCTCGTCATCTTTTGGAGGTGAGTGAAACAGCAACACTTGGATCTCGCTGCTTCTGGACTGATACTCCAACATGTAGTCACGGCCGGCACCAAGTGTAATCTCCTTAACCTTCTCTTTAAACTTCTCAAGAACAAGCCAAACCTGAAAAAAAAAAAAGGCCCACAGAGATGTAAAAATCCATGGATATACTGCACAACGGAAATGTTTCTGCACAGATGGACGACTGCACCTCTTCCAGGTGTTTGATCTGGGTGTCCTGGAACTCCTGCAGAGTGTATGTGTGCTTTCTCTTAATGTGACAGAAGTCTGGGACACAGACTTGGCTGCACATTTTCCTGATTTCTCTCAGTGCGGGACCAAGAGACTGCGCGACATATTCAAATGTTGACAACAACACAAGATACAAATGGTTTCTTTCAGCATATTTACACTGCGTGGTGTTCAGTTTTGAACAAAATTAACATCTGAACAAACCTCACTGGCAGAAGGCAGAAGGTTATGGAGGAAACCTCTAACAGAACCAGACTTGAATCTTTTCAGCTCCAAAACGTTGGCCTGCCAGATGTAGAAGTACTTCCACTTTTTATAGAGAGCAAAGAAGGGGATCTGAAGTAGCCTGCGGAGGTCCACCTGCGGCTCTATGGCAGTGTACTTAGCCTTGTCCATACTCAGCGACATCTCACGAAAAAGGTTGTCGATGTTGGAATCACGGTACAGAGAGTCACGCTCCTGCTGGGTGCTGCGCCGAACCAAACGTGGCCTTTTCAGGAGACTCTGGGATAACAGAGCAGAGACAAAGTGGTGGAGAAACACAAGGAAGGATGAATTTCCTCCTGCAAACATGAAGCTGGAGCTAAAACAAAAGCTTTGGCTGACGTGTATGAACCTCTTAAGCACATAATGTGAACTCTGCCTAATCTTAATGTTGCCTTTATTCTACAATAAAGAAGTTACTTCCTCATAGAAAACACTTTGAGGAACTCGTCCACTCTGCTCTGTGAGCAGTGTTTAAGGTGCATGTTTGATTAAACTATTACACCTGTGGAAATAAAAGCTCTTGGGTGTTTGACCTTGGGGTCACCTTGCTGGGACATCCACTCCTGGGAAGATTGACAGCTGTCCTGAATGTTTTCCACCTGTGAATAATCTTTCTCTCTGTAGAACGATGAACTCCAAATAGTTTGGAAATGGCCTTATAACACTTCCCAGATTGATGGGCAGCAACAATTGCTTCTGTAAGATCATTGCTGATGCCTTTCCTCCTTGGCATCGTGTTAACATACACCTGAATGCTCCAAAACTTCTGCTTTTATAGAGGTGCTCACACTGACTGATGATCAATTAATCAGTGCATTGATCAGCAGAACCTGGCTGCTAGTAAACAAAGACACAGTGTAATATGTCATGTGTTCATCTGAGTTTGTTTTTACTGAATTTTGCCACCTGCTGAGGAGCAGATTATCTTTCTTTTTTAATGTCCGAATTGGTTGAACCTTTGAATTCAAAAAGAGCAAACTTTCTATTTTACCTGCCTGTAGACGGGTTGATTTATATGTGATCACAAAATAAATTCAGAGAAAGGAGCAAAGACCAAAACACAATTCATTCGTCATACAAGCCTGTCACTGACCTTTGTAGTGGACTGTGGCTCTTTCTCAGCTAAAGACAACTGAGCGTTCCTGTCTGGAAGCAACGTCAGCTGACGGGCTTTGATGCGAGGACTGTCTTGTTTTTGTGTTTCACGCCTCTTGAGCTCAACCTATTTTAACAAGAAGCAAATGACATCTGCAAAAGATCCATAACTATGATTTGATCACAGAGCACAATTTCAAATAATATCTTACAAATCATTCACATATTACATTCAATAGAAAATAGTACAAAGACAACATGTCGCAAGCAGAAACTGAGATATTATTAATATTTTGGCGGCATCCTCATTTTCATCCACTTTAGCTCGCCGTGCATGATTTCTAAACTGAATTTCAGATTTTATGAGGTTTGATATGAGGAGGGTGGATCACTCGTAATGGGAAGAAACAGCAGAATGGACTGAGAACCTTTTCCAGAACTCTGAAGTCACATTAAAAAACTGTTCAAAGAATGATGGTGTAGCCATTCCTGAGGCAGGCTCTCTGTTCCAACAGCCCTCCACAAGTCTTCAGTCTTATTTCATTTGTTGCAGATTGATTAATCGGGTCAATTTTTGCCATTAATTTAACTCATTGGCTGCCAGCCATTTTCAGTGAAGAGAGAGCCATACTGCCAAGTGTTTTACAGTATTTTGACTGATTTTCCAAGACCCACAGAAAACTGTGTCTTATGACTATGTACACACCGAAATTACCAAACGAAAGAGTAGACTCTCTTCTTTCATCAGGAAAAAAAAAGCTTGTTTCTACCATTTTCAGTCCTTTAGTAATAGACAGTACAACATAGGTTGGTTTCACCAAAAACAGCTGTTTGACCAAAAAAACGGAGAAAACAAGCTTCTTTTTTTTTGTGCAAAGTGGCACTGCTGCCACCTTGCGGGTAATGTTGCCAGTATATTCTCTGTTTAGTGTTTGCAAGCCTAAGATTTAGTGACAAACTCCGCTAGATTGTCCCCCAGCCCGCTCCGTTAAAAAACGCAATTGACGTCTATAGACGTCTTTGGCAGTCAACGTTTTTTTTTTAAATTGACGTCTATAGACGTCAATGGCACCGAAAGAGTTAATAATAAGGAGGCGATAAACCGCCTGTGACTGACCTTTGCAGTGGACTGTGGTTGTGGGAGGGCATACGGCTGTTCGCTGTGTTCATGTCGCTGAGCGTTCCAACCTAGAAAAATCATCTGGTCACGAGCATTCGTGTGTTGAAGGATGGGATGTTTCCATGTCACACGTCTCTTCAGCACAGCCTTCGTTAAGAAGCAAATGATCCACACTGTAACTATTTATTTCAACTTCAATCCTGTTCAAATATCATCCTGAAATAATAAAACCCCGAATCCTGAAAAAGGGCGGCGTGTTTAACGTGAACAAAAACAGAAAGCAATGATCTACAAACCTCATGAACCAAGGGAAAACATGTGAAAGTGGGATATTTTAGCCCCTCATTAAAAATGTGAACCTGATGGTAGCAGCACGTCTGAAAAAAGGTGGAACAGCAGCTACAAAAGGCTGGAAAAGGTCAATTGTAATGGCAATAAACATTCTGCAACTATTAGGTTCATTAGCAACAGGTCACCTGAGAAGAGCACCTTAGAGAGGGAGAGTCTCTCAGAGGTAAAGATGGCCTGAGGTTCAGTAGTATGCAGAAACTGTGGAGTAGTATCAGAAAAATATCTATTCTGTTCATACTGTGAATTAAATATTGATTCATGAGATTTGCAAATTGTTGCATTTTGTTTTTATTTATATTTTACACAGCATCCGAGGAGGTTTTAATATTTGCTTTCACTCTGCTTCTTTGGACTGGCGTTGCTTCACAAAGGCTGACATACCACTGGAAGGATTAACCTCAGTGAATAATTTACAATATTCCCAAATATCTCGGTTTATCTTTCTCACCTGTGGGTCTTTTACAGGTCCTGGAGGTCTTGACGGGACAGTTAAGGGCTGCAAGTCAGGGAGCTTGTGCTGCCATTCTGAAACAGTTTGTCAATGAGAGATAAACATTTTTCTGATTGATTTATTTATGAAGTATTTAAATGTGTGGTATAAGCTTTTCCTACCTCTGGAGTTGCTGTGTTTGCTTTGACCAGAAACACCAGGCAGAGAATCCCTCAGAGATCCAGAAGCCGTGTCACTTATCCTCCCAGACTTTGGAGGGCAGGACATCCTGTTCAAATCCTCTTCAAAAAAAGAATTTGTAGAAGTCCTTAAATCTACTCAGGTGAAAGATAAATATACTTTATTGTTCCTCAAATATATACACAAGTTTAGTAGTATTTTGCTCATGTACCAACAAAAAGGTGTGCTAACTAGAGCTATAAGAAAAGTATGCTAATGTCACACTTTGAACAATTTTTCATAACACAAATAATTGTACTCAATTGGAATATTTTAAAAGAAAACAGGCCTTAAATAAATTTTTTTTTTGTTAAATATATATTGAAGTGCACTTATTAGACTTGTTTTCAAAAGTACAAATACTTACACTTCAAATTCTGCTTTTCTACGATTTAATTTCCACTAAGATATGTTTTGCACAAATTCAGTTGTTTCAAAATATCAAACTTAAAGTTAACAAATCATTACCACACTTTACTAAAGATTAGTCTGACTGCAAGTACACATAAGTATGCTAAAATTATATCTTTTTGTTGACCAAACTTTGCCGGAAGCGAATTTTAGCTAGTTTTAGTTAGCTAGTTTTAGGTCAGAGGCAGTTTTCAACATTGAAATCCGATTAAATTCATATTATCCAACATGGTTCATTTCTGGGGAAAAAAAAAAGGCTTTCTTGATAAAATATTATTTAAATGATATTCAAAAGCACATACCTTATCAAGGTATGTGTCTTTGTGATGCGAAGTTTTTCAATTAGCTTTCACGACCAACCGCAGTTATTTGTGCCGTTAATGACCGTTATGTAGCTGTAATGATCGGTTTCCCAACGACATGGATGCGAGCAGGGTTGCCCATAGATACGTAGACGCCTCGTAGACTGACGCTGCCAATTGGAGCTGACGTATCAGCGCGGCCGCCATCTTGGATGACAGAGGACGGTTAATATCCCCAACTACAATAATCATAACTCCCCAAATAGCAAATAGCCCACGCCCTTTAAGTTTTGAAAACGTTTCTCCATGAATCCCCCCCCCATGTCTTAAGAGTAACCTGGCCAAGTTTCAAGTCTGTAGCATTAAATCTGTAGGACAAGTTCGATCTTAAGCAAGGCGTGAAATCGGTCAAAAATGGCACGAAAACGCACTTTCCATCCAAAATGGCCGCCTTCCTGTGTACGTGGGACCATGGCGGCAGGAGACTTTTTTGTGCGTCTGGGCATGATGAATGAGTGTACCGAATTTCGTTGTCCCACGCGAAACTAATCCTATTGAGGGGACCATTTTTAAGCATTATAGGGGGGCGCTACAGAGTCAATGAGCGACTCCCAAAAATATAAAGTTTAGATTCTTTCATGTCGTCGACTGGCAGGTGGCGCTCGAAAAATTTCCTGAGGTTTCGAGTACCTTTTGCAAAGAATAAGAAAGAAAAACGGAGAAAAAAAAAATAATAATAAACCTTACAGATACAATAGGGTCCTTGCAGTTTCACTGTTCGGTCCCTAATAATAATAATAATAATAAACCTTACAGATACAATAGGGTCCTTGCAGTTTCACTGCTCGGTCCCTAATAAAAAATCCTTGAATCCTAAATGGGAGCTTGTATGTATGTGTCTTACAGAAGGGTCGTGTGTGTCCGTGTGTGTGTGAGAGACCGTGAAATAAATTCAAATGAACACTTAAACTTGTTTCTTTATTAAAATATGAAATTTATATTTAAATTCATTTATACATTTATCAATATGCCATAGCTTACCAATATATCTTTGTTAAAGAGCATAATACAAAGTCTTTCAGCATGAAAGCACGTATTTTTATTGTGTGACAGCGTCCTGTATCATAACTAAATCTTTGCCGTTGTAACAAACCAAAAAATCTGGTAAATATTTGGGGAGTTATGATTATTGTAGTTGGGGATATTAACCGTCCTCAAACAAGTCCTCCTCTGTTGGCTTTTGACCTACACACGCAACTTCTCACCTAACAAACAGATTATTTGGAACAATCATCTCATTACTTTTAAAAAGAAATTTTTTTTTTTTTTAAATTAGATTAGTAATGACATCTTGTTTATTTCTCAGTTAATTAACTATCAAGGTTTGTTCCTTACATATTCAGAATTTTTAAATAAATTTGCTGTCCCAATTCAGCCTAGAAAGTACAGTATTGTATTTGATGCTATTCCTAATGGTTTTATGAGAATACTATCTCAAGCTCCCTGCGAGCAGTCTAATCCACACATTTATAGCAATATATTTCTTAATGGTGTAAACATTAGAGATAGAAAATGTAATAATAAATGGTTAAGACAGATGATACAAATACCTGTTACTCCAAGGTGTAAAAGTTATTGGAATGGCTTGTTTGCCTATGTTGATTGGGATAAAATTTGGCCTGGCCTTAATAAATATGTACTAAATAATAAAGTCAAGGAAGTTTCATTTAAAATATTACATTTAATTTACCCCACAAACACACTTTTACAAAGATTCAAAATTGATCTGCCAGATTTATGTGTTTTCTGTGGTATTACGTCTGAATCTATTTGTCATTTATTTTACAAATGTTTTTACTCAAGATTTTTTTGGATTGAGGTTGAGCGTCTGTGTTTTGAGGTATGGTCTTGTCATGTTTCTTTAAGTATGAAAGATATTTTACTTTTCTTTGAAAGAGATGATTTTTGTGTACCGTATATCTTTATTTTAAATCTTTTTATAATCTTGGGAAAATACCATATTCATAAATGTAAATGGGGAGGAAGGAAACCATCTTTTGTTGCTTTCAAAAACGAACTCAAATTTTATTTGAACTCTTTAGAAGGACTAAACAGCCGAAATGCCGAAAGGACTATTGATTTAATGGCAACTTATAATTTTTTTTCCCTCTTTTGATTAGTTATTGCACTGTACCCCGCCTTTACAATGTTTGTTTTTGATGTGTTGTTGCAATTAAAAAAAAAAAAAAAAAAAAAAAAAAAAAAAAAAAAAAAAGATATTAACCGTCCTCAGTCATCCAAGATGGCGGCCGCGCTGATACGTCAGCTCCAATTGGCAGCGTCAGTCTACGAGGCGTCTACGTATCTATGGGCAACCCTGCTCGCATCCATGTCGTTGGGAAACCGATCATTACAGCTACATAACGGTCATTAACGGCACAAATAACTGCGGTTGGTCGTGAAAGCTAATTGAAAAACTTCGCATCACAAAGACACATACCTTGATAAGGTATGTGCTTTTGAATATCATTTAAATAATATTTTATCAAGAAAGCCTTTTTTTTTTCCCCAGAAATGAACCATGTTGGATAATATGAATTTAATCGGATTTCAATGTTGAAAACTGCCTCTGACCTAAAACTAGCTAACTAAAACTAGCTAAAATTCGCTTCCGGCAAAGTTTGGTCAACAAAAAGATATAATTTTAGCATACTTATGTGTACTTGCAGTCAGACTAATCTTTAGTAAAGTGTGGTAATGATTTGTTAACTTTAAGTTTGATATTTTGAAACAACTGAATTTGTGCAAAACATATCTTAGTGGAAATTAAATCGTAGAAAAGCAGAATTTGAAGTGTAAGTATTTGTACTTTTGAAAACAAGTCTAATAAGTGCACTTCAATATATATTTAACAAAAAAAAAATTTATTTAAGGCCTGTTTTCTTTTAAAATATTCCAATTGAGTACAATTATTTGTGTTATGAAAAATTGTTCAAAGTGTGACATTAGCATACTTTTCTTATAGCTCTAGTTAGCACACCTTTTTGTTGGTACATGAGCAAAATACTACTAAACTTGTGTATATATTTGAGGAACAATAAAGTATATTTATCTTTCACCTGAGTAGATTTAAGGACTTCTACAAATTCTTTTTTTGAAGAGGATTTGAACAGGATGTCCTGCCCTCCAAAGTCTGGGAGGATAAGTGACACGGCTTCTGGATCTCTGAGGGATTCTCTGCCTGGTGTTTCTGGTCAAAGCAAACACAGCAACTCCAGAGGTAGGAAAAGCTTATACCACACATTTAAATACTTCATAAATAAATCAATCAGAAAAATGTTTATCTCTCATTGACAAACTGTTTCAGAATGGCAGCACAAGCTCCCTGACTTGCAGCCCTTAACTGTCCCGTCAAGACCTCCAGGACCTGTAAAAGACCCACAGGTGAGAAAGATAAACCGAGATATTTGGGAATATTGTAAATTATTCACTGAGGTTAATCCTTCCAGTGGTATGTCAGCCTTTGTGAAGCAACGCCAGTCCAAAGAAGCAGAGTGAAAGCAAATATTAAAACCTCCTCGGATGCTGTGTAAAATATAAATAAAAACAAAATGCAACAATTTGCAAATCTCATGAATCAATATTTAATTCACAGTATGAACAGAATAGATATTTTTCTGATACTACTCCACAGTTTCTGCATACTACTGAACCTCAGGCCATCTTTACCTCTGAGAGACTCTCCCTCTCTAAGGTGCTCTTCTCAGGTGACCTGTTGCTAATGAACCTAATAGTTGCAGAATGTTTATTGCCATTACAATTGACCTTTTCCAGCCTTTTGTAGCTGCTGTTCCACCTTTTTTCAGACGTGCTGCTACCATCAGGTTCACATTTTTAATGAGGGGCTAAAATATCCCACTTTCACATGTTTTCCCTTGGTTCATGAGGTTTGTAGATCATTGCTTTCTGTTTTTGTTCACGTTAAACACGCCGCCCTTTTTCAGGATTCGGGGTTTTATTATTTCAGGATGATATTTGAACAGGATTGAAGTTGAAATAAATAGTTACAGTGTGGATCATTTGCTTCTTAACGAAGGCTGTGCTGAAGAGACGTGTGACATGGAAACATCCCATCCTTCAACACACGAATGCTCGTGACCAGATGATTTTTCTAGGTTGGAACGCTCAGCGACATGAACACAGCGAACAGCCGTATGCCCTCCCACAACCACAGTCCACTGCAAAGGTCAGTCACAGGCGGTTTATCGCCTCCTTATTATTAACTCTTTCGGTGCCATTGACGTCTATAGACGTCAATTTAAAAAAAAAACGTTGACTGCCAAAGACGTCTATAGACGTCAATTGCGTTTTTTAACGGAGCGGGCTGGGGGACAATCTAGCGGAGTTTGTCACTAAATCTTAGGCTTGCAAACACTAAACAGAGAATATACTGGCAACATTACCCGCAAGGTGGCAGCAGTGCCACTTTGCACAAAAAAAAAGAAGCTTGTTTTCTCCGTTTTTTTGGTCAAACAGCTGTTTTTGGTGAAACCAACCTATGTTGTACTGTCTATTACTAAAGGACTGAAAATGGTAGAAACAAGCTTTTTTTTTCCTGATGAAAGAAGAGAGTCTACTCTTTCGTTTGGTAATTTCGGTGTGTACATAGTCATAAGACACAGTTTTCTGTGGGTCTTGGAAAATCAGTCAAAATACTGTAAAACACTTGGCAGTATGGCTCTCTCTTCACTGAAAATGGCTGGCAGCCAATGAGTTAAATTAATGGCAAAAATTGACCCGATTAATCAATCTGCAACAAATGAAATAAGACTGAAGACTTGTGGAGGGCTGTTGGAACAGAGAGCCTGCCTCAGGAATGGCTACACCATCATTCTTTGAACAGTTTTTTAATGTGACTTCAGAGTTCTGGAAAAGGTTCTCAGTCCATTCTGCTGTTTCTTCCCATTACGAGTGATCCACCCTCCTCATATCAAACCTCATAAAATCTGAAATTCAGTTTAGAAATCATGCACGGCGAGCTAAAGTGGATGAAAATGAGGATGCCGCCAAAATATTAATAATATCTCAGTTTCTGCTTGCGACATGTTGTCTTTGTACTATTTTCTATTGAATGTAATATGTGAATGATTTGTAAGATATTATTTGAAATTGTGCTCTGTGATCAAATCATAGTTATGGATCTTTTGCAGATGTCATTTGCTTCTTGTTAAAATAGGTTGAGCTCAAGAGGCGTGAAACACAAAAACAAGACAGTCCTCGCATCAAAGCCCGTCAGCTGACGTTGCTTCCAGACAGGAACGCTCAGTTGTCTTTAGCTGAGAAAGAGCCACAGTCCACTACAAAGGTCAGTGACAGGCTTGTATGACGAATGAATTGTGTTTTGGTCTTTGCTCCTTTCTCTGAATTTATTTTGTGATCACATATAAATCAACCCGTCTACAGGCAGGTAAAATAGAAAGTTTGCTCTTTTTGAATTCAAAGGTTCAACCAATTCGGACATTAAAAAAGAAAGATAATCTGCTCCTCAGCAGGTGGCAAAATTCAGTAAAAACAAACTCAGATGAACACATGACATATTACACTGTGTCTTTGTTTACTAGCAGCCAGGTTCTGCTGATCAATGCACTGATTAATTGATCATCAGTCAGTGTGAGCACCTCTATAAAAGCAGAAGTTTTGGAGCATTCAGGTGTATGTTAACACGATGCCAAGGAGGAAAGGCATCAGCAATGATCTTACAGAAGCAATTGTTGCTGCCCATCAATCTGGGAAGTGTTATAAGGCCATTTCCAAACTATTTGGAGTTCATCGTTCTACAGAGAGAAAGATTATTCACAGGTGGAAAACATTCAGGACAGCTGTCAATCTTCCCAGGAGTGGATGTCCCAGCAAGGTGACCCCAAGGTCAAACACCCAAGAGCTTTTATTTCCACAGGTGTAATAGTTTAATCAAACATGCACCTTAAACACTGCTCACAGAGCAGAGTGGACGAGTTCCTCAAAGTGTTTTCTATGAGGAAGTAACTTCTTTATTGTAGAATAAAGGCAACATTAAGATTAGGCAGAGTTCACATTATGTGCTTAAGAGGTTCATACACGTCAGCCAAAGCTTTTGTTTTAGCTCCAGCTTCATGTTTGCAGGAGGAAATTCATCCTTCCTTGTGTTTCTCCACCACTTTGTCTCTGCTCTGTTATCCCAGAGTCTCCTGAAAAGGCCACGTTTGGTTCGGCGCAGCACCCAGCAGGAGCGTGACTCTCTGTACCGTGATTCCAACATCGACAACCTTTTTCGTGAGATGTCGCTGAGTATGGACAAGGCTAAGTACACTGCCATAGAGCCGCAGGTGGACCTCCGCAGGCTACTTCAGATCCCCTTCTTTGCTCTCTATAAAAAGTGGAAGTACTTCTACATCTGGCAGGCCAACGTTTTGGAGCTGAAAAGATTCAAGTCTGGTTCTGTTAGAGGTTTCCTCCATAACCTTCTGCCTTCTGCCAGTGAGGTTTGTTCAGATGTTAATTTTGTTCAAAACTGAACACCACGCAGTGTAAATATGCTGAAAGAAACCATTTGTATCTTGTGTTGTTGTCAACATTTGAATATGTCGCGCAGTCTCTTGGTCCCGCACTGAGAGAAATCAGGAAAATGTGCAGCCAAGTCTGTGTCCCAGACTTCTGTCACATTAAGAGAAAGCACACATACACTCTGCAGGAGTTCCAGGACACCCAGATCAAACACCTGGAAGAGGTGCAGTCGTCCATCTGTGCAGAAACATTTCCGTTGTGCAGTATATCCATGGATTTTTACATCTCTGTGGGCCTTTTTTTTTTTTCAGGTTTGGCTTGTTCTTGAGAAGTTTAAAGAGAAGGTTAAGGAGATTACACTTGGTGCCGGCCGTGACTACATGTTGGAGTATCAGTCCAGAAGCAGCGAGATCCAAGTGTTGCTGTTTCACTCACCTCCAAAAGATGACGAGGAACCTCGTCAGGGGCTAAACTGCTTCTCCTGCCGGTTCATCCAGTGAGGACATTTCTTACTTCTTGTTGATTTTATGTGCTTTCTGTCTCAAGCTGTGGAAAAGGTCAATAAGAATGCTGTCATTTACACATTTTCTAAAACCCTGTGTATGGAGAACAGTACAAAGACAAAATATAAAAGTGAGAAACAGTTGAAAAAAAAAATGGGATGCAAGTGATATCTGAAACATTCCCAACTTATCTGTCCGGTGGCTCCAGGTCTTCTCCAGCTTTTGAAAGCAATAAAAATGTGATTAATTCAGATTAAAAATATTACTTAGAATAATCAAAGTGATCTGCCTTCAGGATAGAAGAATTCAATGAACCAGGATTTGAAGTTGTTCTGCCTCAAAGGCTCCACAGAATGACCAGCAAGTCTTTGTCTTCTATTATCCATCCATCGTCTTCCTCAACCTTATCAGAGGTCACAGAGCCAACAGGTCCAGCAGGGAAACCCAGAAATCCCTCTCCCCAGCAACCCTCTCCAGCTCCTCCTTTGGATCCCGAGGTGTTCCCAGGTCCGATGGAATATATAATCCCTCCAGTGAGTTCTGGTTCTGACCCGGGGCCTCCTCCCAGGAGGCATCCTAACCAGATGAACCACCTCAGCTGACTCCTTTCTATGTGGAGGAGCAGCGACTCGACTCCGAGCTCCCTCCGGATGGTGGAGCTCCTCCCCCTGGAGGGTGGGCGATTCTGAAACTTCTCCAGCTGTGGCAGAGACTCATCCCCGACCCAGAACCAGGAGCTCAGATCTGGAGGAGCCGACTTTCATCCCGACATTGTCATGGCTTGAAGAAGCCATGACCATGTCACTGATCCCACAAACAGGATCGGTGACGAAGGGCAGGCCTGGTGGAGAAAACCAGCTCCGCTTTGTACCAAGAACATGGACACAGATCTTACTTTGGTTATAAATGGACCGAATAGCTCGCAGAAAGGACTCCGGTACCCTGCAGCACCCCCCACTATTCCAAAGTTATTTTCAGTTTTATGCTTGTCGGTGGCAAAAGTCCATTAAAAACATTTCAGTGTACATTTCGGTGCACATGGTTTAAACCTGCATCCATAAATTAAGTTCAGATTCTATCATACAAAGAAAATAGATCTCTAGTTTTATCATCTGAAATGTTATATTATACTATTTTTAACTGGCTAAATAATTTGCAAATGATTGAACTTGTTTTTAATTGACCTTTTACTCAGTGTGGTACTGTACCCCCCCGGTCAGTTATCACTCCGCCCACTCTTTGTCTCTTACCTGCCCAGCTTCATTCATTTGGTCGACTATTTGCTGGTCTACACTTGGCATTACCTGGTGGTGAACGCAGCCGAAAAGCTTCTGACTGTAATCCAGGAGCAGGTGGCTCGGACGCCCGGCCATGCCGTCAGTCAGAGCTGGAGCCGCAACGCTAAGGCTGCTGGAGCTCAAACCGACACCAAGGTAGGACACTCACAGCAGATCAGCCTGTGGAGCAGAAGCAGAGCCGCGTTGACTTTGGTTTTTGCTGGTGTGTCTCTTCAGTGTGCGGCGTCGCAGGACCCAAACGTCCGTCCTCTGTTGGTGTGTGAGCCGATGCTGGACTCAAACGGTCTGACTTTCAAACCCTCCGAGGAAGACTGGCAGGTTTGTTTAGATTTCAGTTGTTAGTTTGGAGTTTCCTTTTCCTCTTCAGAACCTTACACCTGAATGATTTCTGCAGGAGGCTGTCGCAGAGGTCATCGAGCAGTTTGAGAAGACGGTGATGTCAGTTAAACCGCTCGGAGCAGATCCTGATTTCGATCTGCTGACCATGACCGACGAGTGTAAGGTAAAAACCCAACAGCCTGATGGGTGTAGTCAGGATAACTGTCCTAAATGTTCATGTTGATATGTCATTAATATCACAGTATGCCTACATTTAATGCAGTTTTATGTTGAATTATAGGGGCTGAAGAACAAATACGAAGAAGGTCCCTGTTTGCAGATGATCCTCCAGACAGATACTCACTTTCAAAGTGTCAAGCAAAGCATCAGGGTGGGTTTTAACTTCCTGTTCACTTGTTTAGCTTGTACTCTGTCTGGACTGACCTTTGTTCCCTCCCCTTCAGGATTTAGTCCAGCAGGCCTTTAAGGCGGCAAAGGTGTACTGTCACACGTTTGAGTCTTTTCTAATGTCCTCCAAAGAGAAGAAGAGTCTGAATGTGGGTGTGATGGGGCAGCAGGATCGAGGTAATCTGCAGCACATAAGCACCACTTCTGTTTTCTATCACATAAACATGACATTTAACAGCACAAAGAATCTGGGGCGTTTCAAACCAACACAAATAAGTCAGAAAGAAAACCAAAAATTCAGTTTGTTTGACTAAATTTATACAGTTTAAATGACACCACATCTACATTTAGTCACTTAGCTTTTATCCAAAGTGACGTACAAATGGGGAATAACAAGCTTCAGTGTGTATTCTTCAGTATAAGGAAGTGTTGGTCAGGCGTGTTCGGCTGTTAGAGGTGAGAGGAGAGGAGGTGTTCTCTGAAGAGATGTTCTTAAAGGTAGAGAAGGAGAAAAGAAGAGCTCATCCATCATGGCACCTGGGTTTCTTGTGGCCTTCGCTTAGAAGGAAGTTGAAGAGGCAGTTTTTCTGTTGGATTGAACGATTGGCTTGGATCTCAAACAGCTCAGTCTTTGAGAGGTTGAGTTGAAGGTGAATTTCCTTCCTCCATGTGGGTAAATCAGATAAATGAGCACAGAAACAGTGGGATCACAGTGGGATAGGAACAGTTTGGTATCATCTGCAGAGCAGTGATGCAAGAAGGAGGGTGGATCCAGGTGTTTGTCCCTGAGGTATGACCGGTGCCATGCCTGGTTTCCCCATCTCAGAGAGTACAGGTGGCAGGATCTACTGTGTCAAAGCAGTGGCAATTCTACTGATTTATACATGGGGTGGCAGGCATATATTGTAGGGTGTCAAATTTTTTAGGAAGCCCATCTTACTTTGTACTTTATATGAACCCATATACAACAGTTTTTTCAACACCCAAGTGTGATAAATTCAATATTTGATATATCCCCCCCCGGTGGAAAATGTTGAGGTTCTCTCCGGGTACTCCGGCTTCCTCCCACTGTCCAAAAAATCATGCATGTTAGGTTGATTGGCATCTCTAAATTGTCCTTAGGAGTGAGTGTGAGCGTGTATGGTTGTTTGTCTCGTTTGTCTCTATGTGGCCCTGCGATGGACTGGCGGCCTGTCCAGGGTGTACCCCGCCTCTCGCCCATTGACTGCTGGGATAGGCTCCAGCCCCCCCGCGACCCGATCGATGGATTCAGCGGTATAGATAATGGATGGAAAATGTTGAACGTTGTTAATTCAATCGAATCAATCTGAGGCACTTTGAAAGCAAAATCAAGCCATAGGAATGATTTAGAAATTTGAGGACTTCCCAGCACTTTACAAAATTCCAGCATTATCCTAGAAGTAAAGCCCTCCCTCAAAGGCCTGCCTGCCAAAGTATTTTGTGAGTGTATGTGTACAGAATAGGTTAGACAGGTTTGTGAGAACAATTTCTTTATTTTTCCCCCATTAACAATAACAATAATAAAACATGTATATCAACTGATTGCTATACAGTATCAAATTTACAGAAGCTGTATGCGACGATTGCTGTGCTGTGCAGCAAATCTCTTAACAAACTTCAAGTTCAAGATGTCAAAGGCTAGCCAGCAGCTAGCTAGTTATCAACGTTTTTCAGTTAGGTAGCGCCAGCTATCTAGTTACCGAACTGGCTTGAAAAGCTATCTTGTGGCTAACCGTGACATGAGGTAAAACGTAGCTAGCGGTTATCCAGAGATTTTTTTTGGTGCAAATCCGTTCGTAACTTTACGAACGTTTCATGAATGAGACTCAAACTGGCTTGAAAATAATAATAATAATACTTTTATTTTGTACAGCGCCTTCCATCTATGAGGAATTATAAACGTTTGGAAACCATATTAAACTTGTTGCATGTTATCCACCTGTGAACAGGCTCCATCTGACAGCTTGAGTCCTGACTCCACGTCAAGGCAAAGAGATTCTGCGATATGGATGCAACCATTCGTGATGGGGGGGAGGGGGGTGGACCAACGTGTTTCTTTTTCAAATTTAACATTCTGCAGTTTGACACCGATTTCGGATTGTTTTGCATTTGATTTGATCTTAAAACGATATTAATAATAATTATCCAATAAATCATCAGTTGGTATTTTTTGACTGGGGTGGCAGGTGGGGTGGCAGACCCCTTTTCAGTGGTGGCAGCTGCCACCCCGTGCCACCCTGGTAGTTTCGCGCGTGTGTCAAAGGCAGCTCTACCTGCTTAAAGAAAGCTTGAGTGAAGGTTTACAGAAAGACTTCACAGAAGCAGAGTTACCTTTTGATCGGTTTACGTATCAGTGTATGCAAGCTGTACATTAGGAGTTATGTTTAAGGGGATCATTCTGTTTATTCTGACTTGGCCTCACAGGTTTGGTCTCCTTTGAGAAAATGCTGGAATCTTATAACAGTCAACACAAGCAGGCGTTAGACATCAAAGAGAAGAGACATTTCGGTTTGCTGCTGCTGAACAACACACAGCTCAAAGACCAGATTGTGACTTCTTCCATCTGTTCTCTGCAGGTCAGGACGAGCTTTTCAATTCTTAGATCATAGAAATAGTCTGCTCCCTATCAGACCTCACGATTCGGTAATACAACCTGCGATGAAACCAAATGGCCAATCTGTGCAGAAATCAGCGTTATCCTCTTCCACTTCAGGCCATCAACGAGGAGGCCAGAAAGAAACGAGATGTCATTCTCGCCGAGATTCGAGAAGCCAATTCGAAGCTGGAGTTACGGCCCTCTACCACTGCTGAGATGGCCGGCTCTCTCATATACCTGGATGAGATAGAAGACAGGGTGAGGCGTGCGCTTATTGTTAACAGGAGTAAATAACCAATTACAGTCAAAGGTGACAGCAAATGTTGTATTTGATGTCATCCTCTGTCCCTCCCAGACTTTGGACATCGGAAAGGAGGTGGAGTCAGTTTGTAAAATGTACAATCTGATCAGAATGTACTCACTTCCCATGCCCCTCGACGACCACGTGGAGTTTGCCTCAGTGGAGCCCTACATGGACGACTTCCTTGGCAACATCGCCTGTGCAGCAGTAGAGAGAAACTCCAGCATGAGCAAGTTCTGCAGATCCCTGAGCACAGACATGAAGGAACTACAGCACAAGGTCAACGAAATCAGAGTCCGGTCACAGGTATCTGGAGATTATCTCTGTTTCAGTGATGGATATCTTACAAGCTATCCTTATACTCCACATACTCCTCTTTTTTCGTGCTCCTGATGTGTTCGTGTGCATGTACGCTGCTTCTACTTTATTTTTTTTTACGTGTAGGTTTCAGATATCCTCAACATCAACGCAGATTCCTCCCAAGTGCGTCTCCGACTGCAGGAAGTCCAGATTTCCATCGAAGATCTTCAGGCTCAGGCGTCTTCCTACAATTCCTTCCAGCAGAAACTGAAGGTGCCGCAGTTGTTTTCCGGTGCAGAGCAGAAACGGCAGTGATATTCAGCAGTTAGGGTTCACAAACTTCAGCCTGGCCACTCCCACATTTTACAACCTCCAGCATCTTTCTGAGTCGCTGCTAACTCAGAAATCACAAACCCTTTTTCCAGAAAAGTTTATTTAACAGAAACAAGAAAAAAAAAAGATTCTCAGAGTCTTCACTGACCAGCTTCTTTGTATTTAGGAAACAAAACCAAATGTAGAATCTGAAGCAGCAACACTCAGTTAAAGCTGTTCCAGAGTCATGTTTCCTATCTTGCTCCATCAGCTTCCTTTAATGACACTTTTTAATGCTTTGGGAACTGAGGATACTGATTGTTGCAGTTTTTCAGAGGAATCTGGGTCCATTCCTGCTGAATCCCAGATTTCAGCTGCTCAACGGAGTTCATCTGGTTCAGATGCCTCCTAGTCGCCTCCCTTTGGAGGTTTTTTCAGGCCCCGGGGCAGACCCAGAACTCACTGGAGGGATTATATATCCCATCTGGGCTGGGAACACCTCGGGATCCTCCAGATTGGTGAGGGATGTTAGAGTATTAGTTCTCTTTCTCCACTTAACTCACACCCCTAAACCTTGTGCCTCCAACATGGGTGAAAGGTAATTGTGTTTCAGTGTCATTTAGGACAAGTTTTAAAACTAACTGCCTCCAGTTACGAGCAACACAAAGGACCAAAGCCTAACTGAGTACTGAGCCCAAAGTAACCACTGCTAACAGGAAACTCTAAAACCAGAGGCCATGAAGGCATTTACACGGTGAACCACTGCCGCCCCGGATCAGAGTTTCTGAGCAGTTACTCTGATAAACATTCGAACTCCAATCAGTCAGGATGGCAGCTGGGAGGGAGGAGCAGGTGGGGTGATGGTCTAAACCTGGTTCATCACAGCTCTGTTCTTCCTCTGTTCTGGCGAATAAAGATGGAGGCCACTGAGTTTCGCTCACTGAAGGACTTGGCTGCAGAGTTCAGGTTGACGCAGCTCCTGTGGGACTCCCTGGAGGAATGGGACTCTTTACGGGCCAGATGGCAGCAGGTGAGGCGCACACCTGATGTCAGACTGATCACTCATACAAGGAAGTGTGGGTTCTAAGCTCCACGGTGTCCTTTAATGTTCCCCCGCCTCCAGACCACACTCAGACAGCTGGAGCCAGACCAGCTCAGCTCACAGGTCAGCAAATACAGCGACCGCATCTGTCAGCTGGAGACGGGCCTGCCGCCCAACAGTTTGGTGCCAGCTCTGAAGGACAAAGTGGAAGTCATGAAGCAGAAGGTGAGCGGGACAAAGTTCTGTGTTCTGCTGTGCAAAAATATGACCTAAATGATAGGGGTGGGACAATATGCTTTGGTCACGATTCGATTTTATCACGATTCTTGATAATTGCCATTCTACAAGTATTGCGATTCGATATAATCAGTAGGGGTGGGAATCGCCAGAGACACCACGATACCAAATATCACGATATATAGACAAATTTTCAGCTGCAAAGGATACCAACATAATTAATCTTGATCAACATGCTTATCTGTTAAAAAAAAGTTTTCAGTCAATTCACCTTACTTCAAATATTTACTCCAATAAAATGGACTGCTCATGAGTCACTCGGGAGCCGCGGGTTGGCCACCCCTGCACTATTCCATCACGTGGTTACGTCAGTTTTGAGTTTGTGGCTCGGAAGCTGCAACATTTTCTGCTTTCATTCCAAAGCGGCAGCGATGCGCAGCACTCTCGCCATAAGCCTGGCTACTGTTGGCAGCTTTAATTCCTGCTGTGATGCGAGATTAAGTTGACATGGACGTATCCCGACACAGCGACACAGATATTAGAAGCGCTGTCTGTTACAACAACCAAGTGTTTGTCTGCAATCCCCCGTTCTTCTGCTGCATTTCGCAGGAGGTCTGCGATGTTGGCCCCGGTGTGGCTTTCATGTACCGCTCGCGTTTGGAGTAGGCTACATAAGACTGCAGTTCCCAGTCCTCTGTGATGTGGTGCAATGTTACAGTCATGTACGAGTCCACTGACCTCGACGTCAAAGCGTCACTAGTTAATGCAACCCTTCCTGCTGTTCTCAAGGATTCTTCGACTTCAAGCTTAGTTCCTCGGTAGAGTTTAGGCACAGCCGTCTCGGCAAAGAAATGGCGAGACGTAATCACATACCTGGGCTCAAGCGTCTTTAACATGTTGCAAAACCCGGCATTTTCCACCACGCTGAATGGACGGATGTCTTTCAGCATGAAGTAAACAATGGACTGAGTTAACTTCCTTGCACGCTCACAATGTGAAGGTAGCTTTGCCAATCTCAGTGTCCAGTGTCGGTTGATTTATTTTTTTTTTTAATTATTGTGTTTTTGCAAGCGCTGGTTTCGTTTGGCCCCCCTCACCTGCCAGTGCTGCTGGGTGGTAACAGAGAGGTGAACTCTTATGTTAGTTGTGTTCCCGGAGTATTTCACTTTCGCACTAGAGTCCCTGCAGATTGCATGTGTCATGTCAATGTCTTTCTTTCCCTCTTTGTTCAAAAGTCCAAAATAAGTCCAGACATTTGACTTAAATTTTGATGGCGCATTTATCAGTTCTCCTCCCGACATGTTGCTGTGCTGTGATCACCTATGACCTAGTTCACGTGCCAGCCAGATTTTACGAGAGCCGCGCTTCGCTGTGTTGAGCGCACCAGACAGTGAACGGTTAGCACCATTTAGTGGACTAAAGAAGCAATTGATTTTATTTTGGTGCATAATACAAAGTTTATTTTTTAGGTGTATGTGACCAAAATATCGATATTTGGTGTTTCTGAATCGATACAATATCGCCACGCCAAATGTCGCGATATGTCACTGTATCGATATTTTCCCCCACCCCTACTAAATGATGTTTTATCCTTCAGCTGCCTGTGATCAGAGACCTGTGTTACCTGTGTGTGAATCTGGAAGACTGGGAGACCCTGGAGGGATTTTTGGGCTTCTCACTGAGTGTTGAGGAACTCACTGTGGCTGCTTTGGAAGAGCTCAACATCTTCTCCCACGAAAAGGACATACAAGAGGTAACACACATGTTTACACTACAAGATTGTGCTCCAATTCTGCTCCGATTCTGCTCTGATTCTGGTCCTGAAGAGCAAAACACAAAGACGACAGAGAAAATGGAACGTTTCACTTCTTTCTTTTGACTGGATCATTCAGTCAGGATCATTTCCTGTTTCTGGTGTGTCCTGATCTCACAATCACTAAGTTGGACATGCAACCATTTCACTGTTTTTGGGGGGATTTAGACCACCTTGAACCGGGTCCAGATGAAAAACGACACTCTTTAGACTGGACTGGATCAGTTCTGGAATAGGTGTTAGATATCTAGGACCCAAAAACAAAGGTGAAAAATAATTTTAGAGCTGCCTGGTACAGGTTGAAAGCACCTCGGTCCGGCCCCAGAGCGCATGTGACACCATTAGCTCTAAATATTTAAGATGTTGGCTGAGAGTTAAATCAAGAAGGGGGATGTAGAGAAGAGAAATGAGTGAATAAAAGCCTGCGCGATGCAGAAAACAGGCCTTTACTCCTCGTGGAAAACCTTTTTCCTGAATAAACTGCATCGATATTTGCTAAAGGTTTGGTTTGCATTACAAAATAAAGCATTTTGTGGGGGGGGGGGGGGGGGTTCAGTTCTGCTGGTGGTCTGCCAACATTATGCTGCACGTGTACACACATAAATAAATGTGATGTAATGTTTTCAGGCCAAAGCTGTGACTGTGAGAGAGGCCAGATGTGCGAGTAGCACCCAGACACAGGAGGAGACGGCAGAGGAGATGCTGTGATGTTCAGGCTCCTCCTGTAGAGAAGATGGAGGCTTGTGCCATCAAACAGAGGTTCACCTCAACCACTCACGCTTTATTTATTGCTTTAACTTCTCCGACACTGTCCTGTGAAAGTGTTACTTTTATTTATTCATTTTCACAATTACCATTAAAGGAGATGAACTGGATGACTTTCACCATTTTATGCATTATTGTTGTTATTAAGTGTACGCTCCCTGTTCAGGTTTAGCATGTGGAGATAACTGACAGTAAATATCAGGTTCGTGTTGATGGATGTGTCCTTCATGTTGACAGAAAAAAGAGGCAGTGGCATTTTGTGCAATTGTTAAAGCTGAAATTGTACAAATGAGCTGAAAGATGTTGATGAGTTGTTTCTGTTGAATATAAAACTGTCACATGACACACAAAGTTGTGTTATACCATGGGTGTCAAACTCTGGCCCGCAGTGTAATTATATTTGGCCCGCGAGGCAATCCCAAATGACTACTAGAGCTGACCACCCAGTGTTATAGACAAAACCCGAAAGTAAAGCAGCACCGCGATTACTGCGTGCCTTGCGTGTTGGTCCCATTAGCGGCAGCCCTGCAGGATGCTTTCATTGAAAAACCATTAGAGGGCACCGGCAACTGTCAGACTGTCACACTCTGCTGGCACGCAGTAATGGCGGCAGGCAAGATGGCGGGCCCATAGAGTTCTCGTCGGATTTTTGTATACAGCGCATTAGCCGCTAATACTACAAATCCCATAATGCTCTGCTGTTGTTTTGGCGCGTCAATCAGGACAAGACCCAGAAACTTTCACCGTGCTACCCCTTCCCAAAAATGTCGAAAAGAAAGGCAGAAAACCGGTGGGAGGAAGAATATCTGTTTACATATATAAAAGACAGACCTGTCTGTCTTGTTTGTGGAGTCAGCGTGGCTATAACTAAGGAGTACAACATTAGACGACACTATGAAACGAAACACGGTGATAAGTACAAGGACCTTGACATGACTCAAAGGAGACAGAAAGTAGAGGAGATAAAAAGAAGTTTGGTTTCACAACAGATTATGTTAAAAAGAAAAAGCTACATCACAAAGTGAGGCTGCTCATTTGTTTTCCACCAAAGAAGGGGGTCTCCATCCCGTGGTATTGGCTTCTCTTCTGAGTACCGGCGCATTTCAATAAAGGCATCAGTTCCAGGTGTGCGATGTTCCTGGAATGCAAGGACTTGGGAGTCAAATTCTGCCCATATCCCACCTATTGCTGCAGGTGAGCTTGAGGTAGTTGCAGGAGCAGCCACTGAGACAGAGCCGGTGGCAGAGCTTGTACTTGGTTCAGGAGCTGACACTGAGGTCCGGTTCACTGACTGCATTTCAGTGATCAGTCGTTTTTTCACAGCTTCAACATTTGCCATGTCACGGAACCCGAGGTTTTTAAATCTTGTGTCCAGGAATGTGCTGACAGCAAGACCATAAAAGGTTTCAATGGCTCTGAGACGGTGCTGGCATCGTGATCAGAGCTCAGCAGCTAGCTTGATACCTTGGCTCTCATGAGTTGCAGTTGACCTCCGAAGTAATGGAACCAGGGGTATCCCTTTTGAAACTGAGGCATGTTTCTCTGTCGATATCTCTTTTGTGACCTCTTCGAATGGTCTCAGGGCATCAATGGAGAGACTAGCCATGGACCAATCTTCCTCACTCGAGCACAGTGAGCGTTTTCCACAAAGACAAAGTGCTGTAGTAACAGCTTCCTTTTGCTCAAGTAGTCTCTCAAACATGTAAAAGACAGAGTTCCACCATGTTTCAGCTGACTGGATCAGTTTGTGTTCTGGTAACTTTGGTTGTTTCTGAATTTCTTTGAGCCTCTCTGCTGCTCTTGTGCTGTGGTGAAAGAAAGCTACAATAGCTACAATTTGTCTCCCATTAAATTTTTCCTACTTGGAATCTTGTAGCGATGATCGAGTGTCTTTACAAAATTCCTAAAACCCTCATCTTCAACCACAGGTGTATATCCTTAACAATCATTTCAGCAAGAGTCCTTGTGATATCCATAGCTCTTTGGGAATCCTCTAGATAAATGAAACAAAAAATGATTGAGTCATAACCTCATAACCTGTAACAATGAGCTTAGCCTAAACATAGGAATACTACTGTTCCTTTGACAGTCAACTGGTTTTCCTCATCATAGAAATGTTTTTTAGAATTTAAAATCCATAAGCCGGCAGATATGCTGTGATGTTTACTCTGCGGGTGCTGTTTGGCGTCTCTTAGGAAACTCAGAAGGAGGACTGAAGGGATGCCCATCGTCTTCCAACTGACTGACCCGGCTCTGCAGTGTGCTGATCCGCAGGCAGGACCCTCCGACTCTGCCAACTGCTGAACCAAATTCAGTCAGCTGTATACATCCAGAGTCAAAATAAAGCTTTCATTCACTGCAAACTGCTGATTCTGCTCTACTTCTTACTGAAACTTCCCAGGTTGCATTGCCACATTTTATAGTCTTTATGAAAGCATGAATGGTTTACCCACAAGGTGGAAAACAACCACCACAAGCCGGTCGGACGCTAACTGCTGATTGTAAAAGTGGCCTCCTAATAATGCCACATCGATGAAGCTGAAACGGTGTTCAAATGAAAGTTGGCAGGTGGCTTTTTGGTGAAGCAGCGAGTGCTGCAGCGTGTCGGCGCCACGTGGACACAGAACATTCAGTCAACATTAGTCTGTGGTTCTCCAAAGATTTACAAGAACCACTAATGAATGTTTGGAGAATGCGTGCAGAGGCTTTTGGGAAAATAAAAACTCCACCATGTTCTGAGGACTGACCACTGAAAATGCAGAAGGCTGTACCACATTCAAAGGAACAATCCTTCAGCATCCTGAGGTCCTCATGAAATATCTGGGATACACTACAGGAGACCTGTTAGTTCACTCCTCTGTTCAAGTGGGTCACTTTAGGAAAGCGGAGGGACCCACTCCACTCCACTCTGCCCATCTCCTCCTCAGGGTCTGCCTCTTTTGACATCTGTGGTCAAATGATAAAGTCGCTCGTTTATCTTCTTTCTGGTTATGCAGAAAAAACAACGCAATTCCAAGTAAATAGTTGAAAACTTGACATTGTTGTCAATTTTTACAAAGATCATTTATCTTTGCATATAAATCTTAAGCCTCGTTTCCACTATGCAGTACGCTACGGTTCGGCTCGCTTTGGGGTCAGCTTGCGTTCCCACCGTACAAAGGGGACCCTCAGGGGTGGGCGGAGTGCGTGCCGAAGCGTAAATAGCAAATAACAGCAAATAACACATAACATCCATAATTTGGAACCACTTCCAAGCTTCTTCAGCTTAAAGCTGCAGTCTGCAGGATTTCTTGTTGTCATACGTAAAGTCCTACTTTTTGGCATTTTAAGAGTTTACATGATCTATCAGAACGCTTAAAGTTGAAAACAGTGACCTCCGTGGTCGCAAGATGCAAGAAATGCTTATTTTTTAACCGAAAAATAAAAAGTTATTCAACTTCCTGTCCCGCCCCATCAAAACACATGAGAACTCGTGCAGGCCTAAGTGCACGCCAGATGCGCGTACACGACTCCTCATTCATCAGCTCACCTGTCATTTGCGATCATGGAAGACACAGTAAGTAGACTAGCCCGTAATGAAGTTCAATAGTCTAGATAAATAAGCGTGGGGACGAGCCTACCTTGTATCGCGCGTGCACAATCGGTGATTGACAGGCAGCAGACCCCCGCTCGTAACCTGACTGGTTACCTTGGCTACCTGGAACCTGTGTGCTAGGTACCCCAAGCAGAAGGGTTAAAAAAAAACAAAACCTGCTGCGTCCTGTGAGCCGAGTTCCGGCCTCGTTTTGGCGTTGACGAAGGTAGTCCGGCTAGTTTGCTGGGGTTACAAAAATAAAGCGTCTTGTTTCTCAAAACAATATGCGTTCAAAAGAGTAATACATTTGCATCACAAAATGGTTATCCAGAAAAAGTCAGACCTCACAATCGCTTGGCGCTATTTTTGCCTCCCTTCATAGCGACAGCTGCACCTGTTTACTGCTCGGAAGCAGGGGACTGCTCGGTCTGCTTTTCGGTTTACACAGCCTGTAGTGATACGAAGGGAGAGAGAAATAGCGCCATGCGATTGTGAGGTCTGATTTTTTTTATGGCTACCGATTTTGTGATGCAAATGTATTACTCTTTTGAACAGATATTGTTTTGAGAAGCAAGACGCTTTATTTTTGTGACCCCAGCCAACTATCCGGACTACCTTCGTCAACGCCAAAACGAGGCTGGAACTCGGCTCACAGGACGCAGCAGGGAGTAAGAAAATGTTCATAAATGATGTTGCTAATATGGGATGTCATACAGCTTCATGTCAAAAGAGGCGAACTATCCCTTTAAGACTTTGAAAGTCATGTAGTGTGACCAAAGCTTAACATTAAATGCCAACCTGACAGAATTTAAGCAGCAGTTTGTTTTTGTTTTGTCAGACTCAGTGGGATCACTGTAAGCGACCTGTAAACTGTATTTGGATTGGATGTCTTCATTCATCTACCTACAAGTCATTATAAGAGATGTAGACAGAGCTTAGTAGCACAATTCAGTCATTTGTACCGAATGGGAGAGGCAACTCTCAAACCTTGCTCATCTCATTCAGTTTTGCTTCACCCTAAATCCTTAAAGGCTGCCTTTTAAAGGAAACACGCTTAAAAGATGGAATTAGGGTTAAGTTGCACTTAGATAAGATTAGATTAACATCATTACAAAAATATTTCCCTTTGACTTCCTTTTCTTTATGCAATGCGGAGTCCAGTGCCTTCACCACCAAGGGACAGTGAGGCCAGATGTCAGGAGACAGAGAGCAGCACTCAAGAGAAAATCAGGGCCAGGCAGGGGACCCGAGACGATTGTTTCCTTATAATGTGGCACAAGTTGTGTAAGATATTGTTTGGGCTTCATAGAAATACAGCAGTGTAGATGTTGGTCTATTTACATTATGAACTTCTGATATAAGTCTCTCTCTCTCTCTTTCTGGGCTTTCTGCTGAATTTTCTGTTGTCCCTGTTTATCTTCGTTTGCTCAGCCCTGTTCATCTGGAGGAAGATGAGAATCTTGAAGAGGCAATTCAGTGTTGTCTACTAGAAGACTGTGCTGTTAATATTCTAAAGTAAGAGTTACAAGTATTTTTTTACTACAGTAAAACTCTTGTTTACACCAGCGTAAACATCGCAAACAACATGGAACAATTCCTCATGCACTGAAGGTGATAGTGGAGTAAATGCAGAGGTAGCCAAAGGTCTGTTTATCTTTGTCATTGTCTTTTTTTTAATATAGGTCATCTGAAATGCCGAGCAAAGAAGAAGTTGCAGGCCTTCTACAAGCTCACAGTGAGAGAGTTATAACATCGGAAACAAGACAGATCTATATCAGTCGAGCCAATGCTTGGCCAACAGCCCAACGTGTGTTTAAGAGAACCTGTTTTGCACAAAGCTGTGACATGATGCTTTATGTCACATTTGCAAGCCATGAACATGACGCTGAGGAAGATGCTGCCGACCTTGGAGGTCCCAGGCGAGAGTTTTTCCGATTACTGGTGAAGCCTATCTTCCAAGACAGTGGAGCTTTTGAAGGTTTTTTCTAAATATATTGGTTTGAAAATGCCAGAGTACACGATACAGAATGCGGTGTTAATTTATTTAATCTTTCAGGCACACCAAATGGATGCACACCAAGACTGAACATTCTCCACTTGCAAAATGGACTGTATGGAACCATTGGCAGGATGAAGTCTACAGTAATAATAACTGTAGGGGCTGAAGCACCTGCATTCCTGTCCCCGAGTGTCGTGGACTACATTGTGTCTGGGGACATCCTTCAACCTAAAAAGGTAATGGGCAATATTCTGACCTGAAGACTATTGTAGCAAGCCTTTGCTTTTTTTGACTATTCCACAGCAGTACAGTTACTTTTATTTTGGTAGAATGCATTATCAAAATAATTTTGGTTTCATATTACCCAATAAATAACTAAAAATGACTTTCTTGCCATTGGTAGGTAACTAAGTGTAAGTGAAATGCTACATAGTACTTCTGTAAATGTTGATTAAATGCAGTCATTTGAGAAAATAAGATTTTTGGGGGGGCTTTTTATGCCTTTAATGATAGGACAGTTGGAGAGAGACAGGAAGCAGAGAGAGGGGGAAGACATGCAGCAAACGACTGTCCGGTGCGGGACTCGAACCGGGGCCCACTGCAGCAAGGACTGTAGCCTCTGTACATGGGGCGGCTGCTTAACCCACTACACCACTGACCACCCTGAGAAAATAAGATTTTAAAGATCTGATCTGTAATATTTAGGTTCAACAGGCAACCTTGCAGGATGATTTGGAGAAAGCAGTCAGCAGCTGTGACTAATGGCGATATAAGGTGAGGGTCTTCCACTTGTTGTCACCATGGCCAACAGAGATTTGTTTGTGAAAAATGCAGTTCTATACCATACTGTTGTGCAACGGCAGAGCTGTCTTGATCAACTCATTGATGGCTTGTCCCACTATGGAGTAAGATTCACCTCACAGTTCTGTATCATATTTGCTCCGTGCTGTGGTAAAATTACTAAGAATTGCCATATCCCCATTTAAAGGTAGGGTAGGAGATCCTGGATTTTGAGTCCAGCGAAGCTGCATTTTGAAAATACACCGGTAAAAAGTCCCAACCCTTTTCTTCACTTTTCCCCCGAAGGCACGCCTCTAGAGTACATGAACGCGCACGAGCACGAAGGTGCACGAGCGCTGTTCTGCCAGCAAGCATCGATCGTTGCCGTATTAGTACTTAGTTTATGCTAACTATACGTTTAATAATGCTAGGTGCTAGCCAAGCTGGCTCTAGTTTAGCTTCCTGCCAAGCTTCTGGACGTTCACGGAGCAGGGTACGCGCACAGGGAGAAGGAACGGTCCGTTCACAATGATTGGATACTGTTTTTCCTAGATTGTACGTTCTAGAGGCCACTAAAACTTTTCATATTTGTGTCAAAACTTTTAATTAATTGGTTGCAATGGGGGTGTGAAGAGTATTTCAAGCAATATGTAAAAAAATGTTCCAGAAAAAGATCCCCTACCCCGCCTTTAACCATAACTACTCATTTTTATGGCCTTTCATTTATGGTGTTGAATTTCCTTCTAGGTTTTATCACTCCTGAGAGAGAACCCCAGCTTGCATGTGCTGCTTGACATACCAGGAAAGGTCAAAGGTCGAGCAGCTGATTTTGTAGCTGGTATTCACAAACCAAGCTACTCTGTACTGGGGAGCAACGGAAGAGTTAGGGAGGAGTTGATGATGGGAACATTTAGGGAGTTTCTCCAATGTCTTGAAAGTAAGTTTGTATTTTTAATTCAGTATATTATACAATAAGGAAATCCAGGAAACGTACAGATTTATTTTATTCTTTACAACTCATGAAGCTGTGCCTATCTAATGTTTATGTACCATGTAACAAGAATACAGTTGTTATGATAGCTTGTAAGAATAACATTGCTTTTTCACCAAAATACCTCTACAGTAAACCATTAGTTATTCAATTAGTCATTGATTCAGTCTTTCTTAAACCTGAGTATTTCCGAGTCTCCAAGTCAACACTGGTTTCCCTTTGCTTTCAGATCAGGGGTCTTCAACGTTTTTCAGGCCAGGGACCCCCAAACTGATGGAGAGTTGGAGCAGGGACCCCCCTACTATTAATATGGCATACAATTGTGTTTTATATTTAACGGGGCCTAGTGCCGTTTATAAATATAGCTACTCTGTTATTGTACATTCAATACTAAGCTATTCAAATAATACACAGGTTAATATATTCAAGTCTTTATTTTAAACATGTGCAAGGCACAGGGTTGCCGTGCCACTGCCATTTATAAACAAACATCTTGCATACAACACTGAGCTATTCAAATAATCCACAGATTTTAACTTTAAACATGCATGTAGATGGGGCAATGAATCCTCAAAGCATCTGTGAATGGCACACGTGTGCACAAAATTTGTGAGAAAAAATTGTTTGAAAAAAAAAAAATTTTTTTTTTTTTTTTTTAAATGTTAAAAATTGTCTAATCAACCAAAGATTTCGCGACCCCCCTGCAGTACCTCCGCGGACCCCCTGTTGAAGACCTCTGTTTTAGATAAAGAGCTGAGAGACACATATGGGGACAGGACTCTAACCGAGGAGGAGGAGGCATTCCTGAAGGGCGGGACCTTACCCAGCAACTTAAATTTATTGGAGTAACGGAGTTCCCTTAACCAATGATAATGTTTAGAAATGACGTTGGTTATGCGCCGAGGTTCATGCTTACTCTCGCGAGGCTCTAGCTCGCGAATCACGCTTCCCACATCCGCTTTCATTATACCGGTACCATTTGATAAATCAAACTTTTCCCAAAGCCAGTTGGAAGGAGAGCTACGACATCCTTGCCACTAACAAAATTGACGAGGCATTCCTCTTGCTCTCGTTTTAATTGTGTAATGATCTCCAGAGTTGAGACAACTTCATGGATAGCTTCTAGCGTTCTTCCGTCGCCATGTTTATTTCCGCTGCGGTTGAACTACAATTATATGGACTACAATGGACTCCCCGCGTGAGTTCTGCGTCACCACTCGCAACTGTTTGCTGATTGGCAAAACACTGAGCGAACCGAGGTAGGGGGATTTGGCCAGACTATGTGCGGAGCCAAAATCTTTGGGCGGAAGTACGTAGGATGGCGTCGCCAGGCTAGGTGGCAGCACATGTCCTGCAACATCTCCCTTTTCTTAATTAAAGCAATGGCATATGAACTGAGACCTGAAACAAAGGCCTACTGAGTACTCAAGAAAGTTACTTGTTTTATCATGCCAAAACCTATCACTGTTGTACATTATACCGGCAGCGACAACAACATAAACATTTGGCAACATAATACAACTGGTTTTATACTGGCAGCAGCAACTTCATAAACAAACATAAACATTTGGCAACAACCAGAATACATATTTTTCTTTCCCTTCAGAGATCCAGTCTTTTAGGTGGCCTGGTAATCCGACCATAGCGTGAGGTGACTGGAGGCCCTGTTGGTGTGGAGGTTGTATCAGCAGCTGGGCTATCAGCATGCTGAGGTGGGGTAGCACACGGCGTAGCACTGAGCTCTGGCCAGTGAATCTCATTGTGAAAAAAGTATTCATACCATTTTCCTTCAGCAAAACCTGAAAATGGGTCCCACAGACCCAAGCCAGGGATAAGCAAAGCAATATTTCACCAACACACACAACACTGTATAGAAAAGGAGCACCAGCACCACACACACACTATTGTATGTTCTATTAGTTAGTAAAAGAAGGAATCGAAAACAGTCAACCTGCTGGGTGAATTTATCTAATCTGTTATCGGTACCACGTACAACTCAGAATACAAGTCTGTTGTTGAGAGCGTCATTTCCTCTTGCATCATCTGTTGGGGCAGCAGCATCAGAACCAGGGACCTAAAAAGACTCAACAACCTGATAAGGAAGGCTGGTTCTGTTCTGGGGACGACTGTGGAACCTCTGGAGACAATAATGCAAAGAAGGATTTTGCATAAAATCAAGAGAATTATGGACAACCCTGAACATCCTCTCCATGAGACTGTTATCAGAAAACAGAGTCTCTTCAGTCAAAGGCTTCTTCAGTTTGGATGCAAAACGGACCGCTACAGGAAATCTTTCCTGCCCACAGCCATCAGCATCTATAATAACTCTTTGATTTAATTGAGCTACATCAACATTTAATTTCCCTCTGGGATAAATAAAGTATTTTTGAATTGAATTGAATTGAATAAAGTGCATTGCAGTAATCTAGCCGAGATGTAATAAAGGCGTTGATTACTGTTTCAAAGTGCGTATGTGCAAAGAAGGGCTTCACCTAAGACCAGATACACTGAGACTAAGATACAAAAAAAGCTGGACTTCACTATTGCACCAATTTGCCGGTCCAATTTAAAATCACTGTCCATCTTAAAACCCAAGTTTGCGACTGTTGGCTTCCTGTATTGCACCAAGGGGCCCAAGTCAACAGGAGGGGATTTGCAAGAGCCACTGGGACCAAACACCATCACTTCTGAAACAGGAAGGAATGCCGTTGGACCATCCTACAGGATGTGACGGACCACAGTTTCTGTTGAGCATGAAAAATATAGTTTATTATTTTTGACTGGACCACAGGAGTTGGTCCTAAATAGGTGGACTTTGAGCCTCCAGCTGCTGTGCAGACGGGTGAAATGGATCGGTCATGTCAGCTTCAGGGCCTCCTTTTGAGAAGTTTTGGTTTGTAAATGTTTGTCCAGCAGACCCGAGCACGACACATTCAGCAACAATGTCCATTGGGTTTTACGTTTACATCCCCCATCTGAGCTGGGGGACTGATGTAGAATCATTTGACGGGGGCAGAATGTCAGTTGTACCATTTCCCATTGCAGACACAAGCCACATATTTGTGTGATTTTATTTGATCAATTTATTTATACGCCATTTATTCTTCACAGCTACTGTTGCTGATAATGCAATATTCTGCCCGTACAGTCTGTTTGGTTCCCAAGCACCTACGTAATTGTTTTCTGGTGATGATGCACGCCTCCTCCTCATTATATCCACTCAGGAGAGTCAGATCAGGCCAAGTGATTTCTCCAAGAATAAAAAGCAACAACAGGCTGGCTGAAGATGCACTTAGACTTTCCTCAAAGCTGCTGGGGTTAAATGCTGGGGCCCTTGTCCACTTGAAAGCATGACAAGCTGTTCTTATGGAATAGCCAGCCCTTTCAAACCCTTTAATTACGTTCACATCTTTTCATAGCTGACACCTGATCTCAGGTGGTAAGCTGTTATTCAAATGAATTGTTCTGCGCTATTTATCAGCATTCTGAAAAGGCTGATTTGTTTATTTCACAAGAGCAGGAGAGCCGCACACTTTCCACATGTTATGTTGAGAAGTGATCATTTACATACGAGGTGGCTCCAGTGCTCTCTCATCTGTACCCTCTTCATACTCACTTTCCTTTTGACCTACTATCCACTGGATACAATAACGATCAGCTTAACTGCCTCGTGTGTTTCTTCAGCCTTAATGTTTGTTCTCATATATTTTCTTATGTGTGCAGCAAAGCAGTGAAAGCTTTGGTTGGCATAATGATCACCAGATGTGAACACAAACTACTTTGTAAAGCTGCCCATCCCCTTTGGCATCTTTATTTTGTTGTGTTACAACTTTGACATGTGTCTGTTTTTTGGATTTTTATGTCATAAAAGTGAAAAATAACTGCATGTATGGGTTGTTTTTTAAGGCCTTCAATTATGATCCGTTGCTGAAACTTGCATATTATGTCCATTTTTATTCAATCAAAGTGTCTGAAGATCCCGGTATGTTTAAAGCTGTTGTGAGAAGCCCCACCACTGAGCAACATCAACTTGTGTTTCATTTTGTTAACAAGCATCACGTCGGTACGTGTGCAAAAAGATCCCGTTTGATATGTTGTGTCAGAATCATTGATCCAACTTTTAGTCTAGAGTGTTAATCTCATTAGAAATTATAAACATGTCAGTCCACATCCATCTGAACTTATAAGCAGACTCTTTTTGTCAGGGACTGACGGCACATTTTTATACTGAATTTGATCAAAGAGCCACCTGCTGGAGGAAAAGTAAGAGCAGATGTTTAACATTATTTTCCATATGATGGATGGGAAGCTGTTGTTTGAGTATCATCCACACAGGTAAAAGTAAAGCAAAATCATTGTCATTAAGACTTTGGCTGTGGAGTCATGCTGCTTATTGCATTAAAAGTGAAAAAACACGTCGCTGAAGGTGTAAAATCAGTTGAACGACCAGTTGAACCCCATGGCTTTCGTATGCATCACGGGGAACAATGTCTGCTTTAATGTCTTTTACTAAGTTGTTTTGCAGGAGATGTGCACGTAAAATAATTTTTCCCTTATAGAATCCATCATATTGGGCACCTCAGTCTTAGTAAAAAATGGAAACGTACAGATCAAGCAACTTTGAAGCTTTTCTTGCAACCACAGGCCTCCCCTGTTATTCTTTCAGCGTGTTGCACTTCTGAAGACTGCTGGGATCACTGCTGGCATTAAAGCTGCAGTCTGCAACTCTTTTTCAAGCATAATGCCTGGAACTGTCCGGGGATTCTGAAAGTAGTACATTAAATACCCCAATACAAAAAAAAATGAGTTCTCTAGGTCCCCTATATGTCCCGCTAGGTCCCTCCAAAGCCAGCAGGTTTGTTTACAAAATTGCAGACCGGACCGGTAAAAGGTAACCAATCAGGTTTACGAGCTGGGCTCTGCTGCCTGTCAATCACCGATTGTGCACGCGCGATACAAGGTAGGCTCGTCCCCACGCTTATTTATCTGGACTATTGAACTTCATTACGGGCTAGTCTACTTACTGTGTCTTCCATGATCGCAAATGACAGGTGAGTTGATGAATGAGGAGTCGTGTAGGCGCATCTGGCGTGCACGTCTACGTGCACGAGTTCTCATGTGTTTTGAAGGGGCGGGACAGAAAGTTGAATAACTTTTTATTTTTCGGTTAAAAAATAAGCATTTCTTGCATTTTGCGACTACGGAGGTCACCGTTTTCAACTTCAAGCGTTCTGATAGATCATGTAAACTCTTAAAATGCCAAAAAGTAGGACTTTACGTATGACAACAACAAATCCTGCAGACTGCAGCTTTAATGTAAAGTTATTCAATTCAATTCAATTCAATTTTTTTCTGTGTGAGTACACCTGAGATTGATGCCGGAGAGACTGCTTTGATTGAAACATGGTGGAAGTCCGCAAGCTTTCCAGAACTATTTAACTGTGGTATTTATAGATCAGAAGAAGAATCTATCATTCCTCTGCTGGTGCTGCAGTCTCTCCAGTCTCTCAATCTCCATGCTTTTTGGTTCAACTCATCTTTAGCAGCATTTTGTCTCTTATGGGCTTAGCTCTGTCTGAATGAGGCTAACAGAAAGAAGCCACGGGCATCTCAGAGGTCAAGTAAAAGTGTTTTGCATCTTAACAGCATGGGGCTAATGTGCTGGAATTGTGCACACACGCGGCACACTTAACCTGGAAAGTAGCCAGAGTCTCTTTGTGCTGGTTTACTCAGCTGTGGAAGGCAAGGTCCGACCGAGTCAGATGACTCAATTACGGATACCCGACCAATCTCGCCTCGGGATCAGGGGGAATCGGGGAGGGGTATCTCTGTCTGAAAGGCTCTAACAAAGGCCCTGCCCTGCTTACTCTGTTCGGACAAGGCCCATCGACAATCTGCAGGGGGGATAATCCCAGCAGCACTAAAGAGTTCTCTAAGGAAATGATGCTCACTTTAGGGTTTAACAGGTTATCTCAACATTACATCTTCATGCAGGTTACGCGTATCGATGTTTCAAAAGTTGTTGTAGAACATATCTGAAGGAGGCTGACTAAAGTATGTCACTTGATTAAAGTTTTACTGGTTAAAACCCATTTTAACCAGTTTGAACTCTGACCAAAAAAATGAATGAGTCTGGCTGGCAGATCCTTCATCCACCCTGTGGGATTGAATGTAGGCCTTCTTCACCAAATAATAGGGGGCACTCATAGTTTGACCCACCCAGTTAATGTGTTTAACCCCTTAGGGCAGTACATGACTGGCTGTTTAAAAGGGCTCATGTTTAGTGAATTTTCAAGGCTCATTTAATTTTGTGTTGATAGTTTGTATGTTACTGTTTTGTCATTTAGAATTTAAGATCATTCTTAATGAGTTGATGACGATGAAAAGATGAGTGACCTCAGGAAATACAGAGAAGCAGTGGGTAGCCTAATCTATCTTAGTTCATGCACTAGACCAGATTTGAGTTGTGTCGTAAGTAAACTTTCACAATATTTCAGTGCGCCAACAGAAGAGCAGTGGACGACTGTAAAACATGTACTGAAATATCTGAAAGGCACAATTGACAAGATGCTGTGTTACAGGAAATGTGATGATGGGTTACAGTTGGTGGCTTATAGTGACTCGGATTTAGCCTGATTAACATAGACTTTCAAATCTCTTCGAGATTCTGGTCTGACCAAGACCATAACGAATACGATTCGAAATGGCCTGGTCAACCCGCCTCCCTCGGGTTGCTACTGGTTGTGGCCAGAAAAGGCTGTGCCTAAGCTTAAGTCAATTACACCACTCTTTCCTCTGACGTATGATTTAACTACCAGCGGGGCTAACTGGTAGATTAAACTCTTACCAAAGCCAGTAGGGAGCAAGGCGAAAACGTCTTTCCTGTCAAGAAATGATTCAAGGGCTGTTCTTTGCTCGATTTTTAACGAGAATCTCCCGTCGAACACTTTTCTTACAGCATCTACAGCAGTGTCAAAAGCTTGACGCTGCTCCATGTTGATATTGAATGAAGCGCTTCCGTGTACAATCCATGGGTTGAGTGGCAGTTCAATCACGTCACTACCTTGAACACGCCTCTACCCTGGGCCGTTGGCGCTGCTCAAAGTCGATTGCTTCCCGACAAAGTGGGTGGAGTTCCCATTTTTTCGGGAACTCGAATCCACCTGAATGAGCAGTTTGCCTGAGTAAGTGTAGCAGAGCCGAAGGTGTTGCGTCACTGCGAGGGCGGAGCCTGGGTAACTCGGATTGGGCAGGAGATGCAACTGACCGACGTAGTACATCTGGTTATTGTGTTAGCCTATGTAAGAATGGTCCTCTGATTTCTTGGAAGACCAAAAAGCAGCCAACTGTAGCACTGTCAACATGTGAGGCTGAGTACATGGCGTTAGCTGTCACTACACAAGAATGTTTGTACCTGTCTCAAATGCTTAAACATCTTGACTCTCATTATGATGTACCTGTAATTTATGAAGATGACCGGGGGCAATTGCATTGGCAAAGAATCCCTTTAGCCGACAGAGATGCAAACACATTGACATCAAATATCATTTTGTAAGATCTACTGTAAAAAATGGTGATGTGTTTTTGGAGTATTGCCCAACAGATCAAATGGTTGCTGACCAAATGACAAAACCAGCTACAAAAGGGAAGCTTCTTGCCTTTTCTAGGTTTCTATTTAGGTGATTGCCGAACCAAAATGTGATTTTGCTCTTTGCAATGTTTTTGTTTTTCTTGTTGTAAATGTGAGAACAAGTGGGGGTGTTGATTGATGCTTGTTGAGGGCCTTAACTATCTGAGTGTGCTCTCAATTGACAACCTTGATTGAGGCCAGGTCATGTGACTTTACTTACTAACTCTCTCTGTTCATTTTCACCCAAACCTGTGTTGGTGCCTGTTCATTTTGGTCTTTGTCTCCAGATAGCAGTTCAGTTTGTAACACAGGGTCTGCATGTGTTCAAGCAAACTTTTATTTCTTTTACTCGCAATGTTTTTAATGTAGGAATCCTAAGACAAGGCCCCTCCTCGCCTTGTAAGGCCAACAAACATGACAAATGTTAGGAGTGACTAAAACTGGAGTGGTGTGAGGAGAGCTCTTGGCTCTTGTCATCCTGTTTTTATAACCTCAGCTTGGTCAAGTCATTTTTAACACCCAACCTTAATCACATCATTTTCAGTACCAAGAAGTTTGTAATGTGTAAAAAGGAGATGAAACAGTGGGGGAAAATGCAAGGAAAGACTGAAATTTCTCAATTTCTCAATGAGCACATTGTCCTTACATATGTGATGCAACAGTCCATATGTCACAATTACACCAAGGCTGTGACAATGCGTTGACAGTTATTTTCATGTGCTGTAGCACATAAAGAAAAAGCAGCAAAATTTGTCTGTTGACACAATAAATGGATTATATTTATTTGAAGATTTCACACCTTGTCATGATACCAAATTGCGAGTAGTGACATGAATATAGACAAATTAAACTAATAACATTCAATATAGTGTGAAACATCCATCCATCCATTTTCTATACCGCTGAATCCGTCGGTCGGGTCGCGGGGGGGCTGGAGCCTATCCCAGCGGTCAATGGGCGAGAGGCGGGGTACACCCTGGACAGGCCGCCAGTCCATCACAGTGCCACACAGAGACAAATGAGACAAACAACCATACACGCTCACACTCACTCCTAAGGACAATTTTAGAGACACCAATTAACCTAACATGCATGTTTTTGGACAGTGGGAGGAAGCCGGAGTACCCGGAGAGAACCCACGCTTACACGGGGAGAACATGCAAACTCCACACAGAAAGGCCCCAGCTGGGAGTTGAACCTGGAACCTTCTTGCTGTGAGGCAACGGTGCTAACCACCACACCTGTGAAACATCCTTTATGGCTAAATGAAAACAGCCCCCACCCTTTAGTAACGTTTGCTTTGACGTGGGACTTCCTAAAATGTCCCTTTGTTACTGATCTAATCCACGGTTCAACAGTAAACATAGAACTTCAGCAAAGAGTTTTTCACAAGGGCCCTTCATGCCTGCGCGTTTTTCAGATATTTTAATTCCCAAACAATTCTGAGCACACATGCAGTGCACGCAAGCAATTGATTATTGAATAACCAGAGTAATAAAAAGACAACTAAACTGTTATGGGAAGCTGTGTCTTTCATCACTTTATGACAGCTCTGTTTAAACATTTGCGCAAAGTTAGAAGAGCCATTTTAGACAATGTTGATTACCTGTTAACTCAACCTCTGTAACCTATTGTCTGTTTGCTTCCTCAGACACTGAAATTTCTATAAACTGCATGTCAGGCTTTCTAAGCTATTCATATCTGAGCAATTTAAAACCTGAGGGGTTTTCTGGAAAATATAAACATATCAACAAGAGTATTTTATTCCAAATCATCTCAAGAAATGAGAAAAGCCTAAATTAAGAAAGAGAAAATTACATTTAGGAGGTAATATCTTAAGCTTTCACTGTAAATGGATAAGAACTCATATTTATCAGAGGCAAAAGCATGCATGTAGTATACTGCATCATGTCCGAATGGTTTTTGATGTACTTCTAAACTCTGAAGACAATAATGACAAATTATGGACACCAAACTAATCTCAATGAACTACCCAAACAAAGTTAAACATTTCAGATATAAACTTGAACATCAGTGTTGGCACAGATCTTTTACAACAAAATGTTGTATTTGGTGGCAGGAGTCTCAATGTTTGTCACAGTATGCTTGTGTTCTTGTGTTTTTATTCTATAAAATGATATACATAATGTGTTCTATTTACAACCAGGATCTACATAAGACATGAAAAAAGTGTTAAACATAGTGCTCAACATTTACTAAAGTGAGAAAAAGCAAGTTTTTGATATGATTTCAAACAGTTTTAGACATGAAAAGGTTCTGCATTCTCTGTGTTAGTTAAAGCTACATAGAATTTTTTTGTTTAGTCTGATCTGGTAAAAGACATTCAAAATGTACTTGTCTGTTGTTTTTGTTTAAGATATTTCTCTCCGTAAAATATCTGGTCAAAAGAAAGAAAGAAAGTCATGCAGGAGTGTGAATAGCTTGGTTTGAATTGATTTGTGATAGTGAATCACCTTTAAAGCTTCCACTGATCTGCACACTGTGCATCTTTAGTGAAGAAAAATGATACTTTATGGAAAAGAAAAGCATATTATCACATCTGGCCCATGATTCTGTGCAAGCATCGCTTGGAGGCTGTGTTCCAGATCAGCAGGGCAGTGTTTGAGTTCAATGTTACCTTTGCTTCAACATTAATCTCACACATTAGAGTGACTGGCTGTCAGCCCGTGACATGTCTTTCATGGATTAACAGTGTTACTGGAACGATTCTTTGTTCCTACTAATGCTGTGAGCAAAGTATCGAGGGAGCTATCAAACAGCAGATAATTAACTCAGGGGCCGACCGAGTTAGTAATAGAATGATGAATTATTCAGTATTTGTAGGCTCTCTCTCCTCATATTGCAGGCAACACAATAGTCACTGAGAGTCATACTCACTGAAAATTAGAAATTCATTTTTGTATACTGCACTGTATAAATACACTCAGCAGAATGACTCAACTATTTGAATAGATGTGCCCAAGCAAACAAGCAAGTTCTGTGTTAGGTTTTGTTAAGTTTGTCTTTGTTTTATGCTTATTTGTTTTTGTTTTCATGTTCTTCTTGTCTTCCAGAGTCAGTTCCTTGTATATCTCAGTCTTGCTTTTCTGCTCTCTGCTCCCCCCTCCTGGCCATAGATTCCAACAACAGTTACACACAACCTTTTGTGACACTGAATCAACTTAGTAAATCCTCAAGTGAATGAAACAACACACAAAGCTTTAATATGGGCTATCTTTCAATGTACACTGAGTGCAAGTGCACCATCATTTTTATCAAGACCGAAAGCTCATTAAAGATTGATTTTAGAATTATTTTTCACATCAAAATAACTTTCAGTTTGAGGTTGCTGGTTGTGTGGATGGGAATATGACCAAAAGACACGAGGCTGTGTGCCCTTGAACAGCCTTAAGAGTATGAAGGCTCTGGGAACGCTGCTTTGAGGGTGCTGATTCTTATGTCTATTTTGAAACAAGACTACAAAGTTGTTGTTGATTTTTCTGCAGAGCAGTTGCGCTAAACCATAGAGTCTATCCATTCAAGAATAAGGGACAGGCTATGTGGGATTTGATAATACCTCTTAAAACTTGGCCTGTCACAGGCCTGTCACAGGCCTGTGTAAGGAGAAGGTCAAATTGTGACGGAAGACATTTTGCCGAGTTTGGTACCTAGAAATATGTATCTCTTTGTCCTCAAAGGCTATGCACTAGTTGCCCCCCCCCCCCCCCCCCCCCCCCCCGTCCAATAAATACACACACTTTACACCAGGGGTCGGCAATTAAGTTTGGACCTGGGCCAATTTTTTTCTGACAATGGTATTACGGGCCATGGCCATGTTTTTCTATTGTGGATTTACATAAATGCATTTCATTTTTTTTAATTTAAAACATTTTTTTCTTCTATACACTGTTATTAGGCTGAATGTTGCATCTCCTGGCATCTCTCATGAAACAGGCGATAAAACATGAGGTTTGAAAAATATCTTTCAAAAATCATATTTCAAAAATTCCATCTTGCGGGCCAGATATAATTGATGGCGGGCCACTAATTGCCTACCCCTGCTTTACACTGACAATGGAAGGACTTCAGCCAGAGGGTTCTTCAGGTTCACAGCCATAATGACAGATACTAGAGGTCATTCTTGTCTACAACTTTAACTTAAAACAACCCTTTATTCATTCTTTATCATCACATTTATCTATTTATTGTTTTGACTGTGACAATAAAAATTTCATCAGCTGACATTCAAATAAATGTTTTTGTCCCATTACTGTACACCACACTGCGTGTGGTAGCTCTTGACAATCAAAACAAAACTTTACTGTGAACAAAATTTGGGTAATGGCTCAGGAAAAAAAAAAATCTTGGACATATACTTGTAATTCTTAAGCAACCCATTAAAAACAGAGTGTGAGAGCTAATTATTAAAACGTTAGCTCATCCAACAGTCCTACGTCATCCACGCGCCAACGGTCGTGACATCTCAACGTTTAAAAGGAAGTTAAAAAAAACAAAACCAAAAAAACGGTTAAATAAACGTTTGGAATCAGTAGCAGTTCTCAACGGCTGGAGAAAAATATTTCCATGGTCCAATAATTCAGAAACTCAGAAACGACACAAGAAGAAAAGCTGAACATTGGAAGCTACAAATACGTCGGATGATAAAGTTTCGGTAAGAGCAGAATATCAAACTTGAAAAAGTGAATGAACAAACAACATAAACTGAGACGTAACGGTTGAGCTAACATACCTTATCAGCTAGAAAGAAAAATAATTAGCGTTTATTCATGCTCAAATTGATCAGGAACCTCACCAAAGTAAGTTTAAATAATATAGAAACACAATAAAAACATTTTTTTGTAATTACCTGCTCCTTTGAATTTGAAGGAATTACTTTTAAAAATGTTTGAAACATGGATCAGATGTTGCACATCCAGCGCTTAGGAACTGAGGAGACTGTTGATGTCACTGTATGCATTTTATTTACTGAATTACAGGAAAAAGTTGATAAATCAACAACATTAGTGGCTAATAGTGTTTTCTCAGAGGGAATAAAGGGAACCGTTGAGTATTACGGCTTAAGGGGTGATTCTCCCTTCCAGACATCGTTATGATGGACACACCCAATCCAAAAGCAAACAAGTGTGTGTCTCAGGTAAGTTTCAGTTGTTTCTTTTCAGAATTAAAGCAGCCCATTTGATTCAGCTTATTCGTTGAGATACAGCTCTAGTTACGTAGAGCAAATACACTTCTACACTATTTCCGACTCTTGTCTTCCTTCAGGCCAAACATAAGCAGGCAAGAGAAGAGAGGAAAAAGCTGCTCACCCCTGCACACAAGTACATGATTGACATCCTGGCTGACCGGCTGTCTTTGGCACCAACAGAGGTGGAGGAATTTGTTTTGGATTCTCCTTCAGTAAGTTCCTCCTCAGTGTGACTCCAAACTGGTACTAATGCTATCAAAAGCAGAAATATCTCACCAACACAAATCAGAAGTCAGGTGATCAGCTGAGGTTTTGTGGGATTGATTCATAACGCGTTATTTTTGTGGCTTTTTCTTCAGTTTGGTGTGATGCTTTCTAAACGTTTCGTTCCAAGGTTATGTTTTGTTTTTGGTTGTTTTATACTTGCATCGTAATATGATGCAATGATTAATAATGTTTTTGTGTTCTTCCTTTTTTCTTGCTGACTAGCTGCTCGCTTTTGATCATTTCTTCGCCTCGGGGGGCAGCAAAACCATTTCGTTTGTGTATCAGGAGTCCGAAGTCCCAGGAATAGGTATGAAGAAATCTGGAAAGTCTTCAATTGGAAAGACTGTCCATGCTTATTTTAATTGAAATTTTTTCCGTTTGACAGCTGTTATGCCGGGTTTTATATACTAGTATTTTTTTTGAAGTAAAATAGGAAAAACGTCCTATTTTCGAAAAACTGAAATACCGATAGATGATACAATTTTAGGGAAAGTCTTCTAATCAAATTTGATTGATTATCTTGCATGATAAAGACCCAGATATTCCACACAACATTATGAACTGGAATGTTTTTTCATCTCTTACAAAACCATTTGGATTTGATTTCAGAATGTGGGCGCGTATATCCTGGACCAAGCAAAGGGGGCAAAGCAATGAGGCTGTTTTTAGCCAATTTAGCAAAAACGTGCCTCACAGGGATCTGCTGCTCCTTCACACGGACCAGAGTGGACATTCCTGTGAACCCAGAAAACATACACGAGGTAAGGTCAAAGGTGGCGTGTCTCAGTAATTGTTAAGTATTTATTCTTGTGTTATGTGTCATATCAAAAGATGTAATCACTTTATAGAAAAGCTTTTGTTTCAGCTTATTCTTTATCACTACTCTATACAAACTTGATGATTAAAGTGTTACCCTTGCTTCTGGAAACTTTATTGAACAAGACAAAAGATAAAAATGGCACAGCTACGTCTTAGCTTAGCATCTTCCTTAAACCTCCGGGTTCCCTCCCTGAGCAGCTCACCTCATGGCAGTGTGTGTAGCAACGTATTACATCACAATAATAACATTGTTACAGCTGTCACGTCCAGTTATTGTCATACAAAGAGAATCTCTAATAAAAAAGTTAATTCACTAATAAACACTGTTTATACACAAGCCATTTAGGATGGCGAAGTGATCTTTGATAATGCACAATGTTCTTAAAGGGGAACTCCGGGGCATTTGAAGCGTGTTTCCATTGCTAGAGGTTGTCAAATAATGATAGTATGACACAGAGAGGTGCGTATCTGCGCTCCCTGTGTGGAGATTGCTCTGTCCGCACAGCATGTCATGCGAGGCTAATACGTGGTGGCTAAGGGGCAAGCGCTAACCCTTCCACGTAAAACAACAACTTGCACACTGCAGAAACGTCACACCACTTTATAACCCATCCGACAATAAAGTCACAAGCCTTACCATCAAAACCATATGCATGGTTCTCACATTACTGGCATGGGGAGGTTACAAAACAACTGTATAAACAGCATGTAACTCACCGGCTGGTTGTAGGCTCGCGCATGTGAAAGCCCAGAAGAGTCGATGGAGGATAATCCCATATACAAAACAATTATATTCTCTAGAAAAACTGCGTTCAAGTATTTAAAACATTACAACAATACATGCCCAGTAATATTGTTGTAATGTTTTAAATACTTGAACGCAGTTTTTCTAGAGAATATAATTGTTTTGTATATGGGATTATTCTCCATCGACTCTTCTGGGCTTTCACATGCGCGAGCCTACAACCAGCCGGTGAGTTACATGCTGTTTATAAAGTTTTTTTGTAACGTCCCCATGCCAGTAATGTGAGAACCATGCATATGGTTTTGATGGTAAGGCTTGTGACTTTATTGTCGGATGGGTTATAAAGAGGTGTGACGTTTCTGCAGTGTGCAAGTTGTTGTTTTACGTGGAAGGGTTAGCGCTTGCCCCTTAGCCACCACGTATTAGCCTCGCATGACATGCTGTGCGGACAGAGCAATCTCCACACAGGGAGCGCAGATACGCACCTCTCTGTGTCATACTATCATTATTTGACAACCTCTAGCAATGGAAACACGCTTCAAATGCCCCGGAGTTCCCCTTTAAAGTTATTCATTTGTTGGTCTTTTTAACCTAAGGATTAAAACCAAACATATTTTACTTTACTAAGGTTATGTTAGGAGTTTAATGCATTATTAGCAGTTAGCTAATGTTATGTGCTCCACAACGTTATTTGATGACTATGTTAAACTAACGCGAGCAGTAAAACCTCCACAGACAAACACCCCACCGTACAAAAAATGGCTGTTTACTGAGGAGCCTTTGATCTACGGAAACACCGTTTACAGAGTAACGACTCACCGACATGGTGTGCTGTGTTGGCTTCAAACTTGTTTCTCGTCTTGAGCGTGGGAGGGGGCTTCTTATGTAAAAAGATGGCGGACTTTGATGTGGACGGTCTACTTGTTTTTACAAATGCATGCATCTCCTTGTGATTCTTCTTTTTTGTTGCCCTCCTCTTCTCTACCTTTTTCCTGGATAAGATCTGTGAAGCGCTGAGAATATATTAAGTCTAGTTGAGTGTATACATGCAGGATGGATTCGACTCCCAACTGCATTATCTGCGTATATTAGTCTGGCTTTGAGAAGTTTGATTTCATTCCCTTGGACTGACACGTTTACATTCATTTTTAGTCTGCTCTGGTTTTTCCTGTTGCCCAGATGTGAGGTGTGAGCTGCTGTGCGTTTTGGCCGCTGGTTTATAATCTGAACGTTTCTTTTTTCAACCTCTGTGGGGTCAATTCATATGAATTTACAGAGCTGATTGCTTGTTACTTTTTCAAATGAAGTGGTTTATGTTCTTTACGTGATTTACAGAAATCACGCTCTCTATATTTGTGTACTCTGCTATCTCAACCAGATGCATTATCAGGTACCAAAGTTTGGCACAGCTGATGTAATGTCAGTCAGTAGTTCGAAGCAAGAGCACATTTTCATGAGAACCCTAACATCTCAAACCAAATCATGTTTCTCCCTCACAGTTGAAATGTTTTCTGCTTCGGATTTCATTAAGTGATGGGTTGTCTTTTCTTGATGCCTTGCAGGAAATCTTTTTCTCAATGATTGATGCCAGGGATGGCCTCCTGAAAGGAATAAGGGATTCCTACGATGCACTGCTTCCAGCCCTTACTACAGGACAGAACTGGGGAGCTGTAGACAAGTCTAGACATGGAGCAAAACTTAAAAAGAACTTCTTCTATTCCTTTAAACATTTTTTGAACTCTTTAGATGGTAAGAATGTTTCACATTTATTGCCAACTGAATGTGAATAAGTTATTGGAGGGTGGCTCTTTAGAAAGATTGTAACTTTAAGCTCCATCTCTCGGGCAAATCTTACTCAACTGATTTCAAACCATCTTATGTTGAAGTACACAATAACAAGCAATACTGTAACCAAAAGATGGTTTGTAACCAGTACTGATGATTTTGTACTTTGTCTTATTTATACTTCAGATATCCAGAGGAGCAATGAGAGCGTCGTTCATCTGAAAACAGTCACAGATATTGACTTGTCTAAACTGGCCTGTCTGGATGATATGAAAGCTGCGGCTGC